>NC_139662.1:20622005-20684505 GCF_951799395.1 Argentina silus
TGACTGGCAAACACTGCAGGTGGATTACCGAAAACTAGCCTACACACACACACACACACACACACACACACACACACACACACATGCACACACACACACACACACACAGACACACACACACACACACACACACACACACACACACTCACTCGCACGTGCGCACGCACACACACACGCACGGACACACACATGCGCACGCACACACACACGCACGTACACACACACACACACACACTCACTCACTCACTCACTCACACATGTGCACGCACAGGCGTACACACGCACGCACACACACACACACACACACACACACACACACACACACACACACACACACACACATACACATGCACGCACACACGCACGCACGCACGCACACACGTGCATCAAAAGCCAATGTGAAGTCTGTGTTAGACCAAGTGATCTAAATAGCATAGTGCATGAGTAATGGCATGAACATAGCAGTACTTAATACAGCATTAATCAACATCAGTGGATGCCAGCAGACAGTAGGGAGTAAGAACACAAGAACACCTCATTCAATGTATCTATTCAAGCCTCAGATTCTCCCCAGTCATTTAAAGGTTAACTGAAGACATGACTAAGTCAGTCTGAACAGGCCTCAATAGGTGACCCTTATTACAGCCTCTGAGATGTAAAGTGGTGGGTGAACTCCCTTTCAAGTACTTCTTTAAACGGCGAGATAATGTGATGAGTGTCTGCAACACAAACCCTGGTTTAACTTTAACTAAGGCTGTTTGGGCAGCTGCCTTTTCTTATGCGGGAGGCTTTTGTATGAATATTATGAAAGCTGAAAGCTTCCTGTTCAACCGAAGAAGAAGTCACTGTAATCAACCCCATGCACACCCTTTTCCTCTTTACAGTGGAGGTGTCATTACAGTAATACCGTAAATCCCTCCATCACTCTGACCTCTGCTAAGTAGTGGAGGCTGGTGGAGGTAGACATCGGAGGACAGGCTCATTGTAATGCATGGAATGGAATGTGGAATGGTGTCAAACCACTCGTCATTCCATTCCATGCATTACAATTAGCCCGTCCTCCCATTTCTACCTCCACCAGCCTCCCCTGCTACGAGGATACCGCACTAGACTGTTACTGTTGCTGTTGGATAAAATGGGTTCCAACTCATGACATGTTCAAGTCGTATACACAACACAAGGTACAATGTTCAGCTAGGTGCATTTCTCTCCCTCAAGAAGTCATTGGAACACAACGGTTCCACCAACACCTTGGATTCTTCCTCCCCGTCTCACTTTTATATGGGAGTGGAATCCAACGATTGAGGGGTTTTGCATCGTTAACATTTCCCTGACATGTCGCCCTGCCTCTCTTGGAGACTGGCTTGCATTTTCTAGGGCGCAGTGGAGTTGTTGTAGCAACTAGTGGCCAACGAGTGAATGAAGCAGATGTGCCAGTAATCTATCACCTGACAGCTCCCTCTCCTCCCGCTTGAGCAAGTCATCACCGTGACAGCCAACCGAACCAACCTCATCAATTACACCAGCAACCTACCATTAGTGCACAAACTCTTTTCTCCTCCGCCACATTCAACTTCCCAGTCTGCAAGATGTGCCCTCATTAAGCTTGAATAACTTTCCCCCTCAAAGAATGTCTCTCTCTCCCTCTCTCTCTCTCTCTCTCTCTCTCTCTCTCTCTCTCTCTCTCTCTCTCTGTCTCTCTCTCTCTCTCTTTCTCTCTCTGTCTCTCCCACTCTCTCTCCCACTCTCTCTCTCTCTGTCTCTCTCTCTCTTTCTCTCTCTGTCTCTCTCTCTCTCTCTCTCCCACTCTCTCTCTCTCTCTCTCTCTCTCTCTCTCTCTCTCTCTCTCTCTCTCTCTGCTGCTTACTTCACAGATTGCAACCATAGGATGATCTGTTGGGCAACTGATTTGTCTCTAAGCATATCCCCATGATCAGCATACAGTATGACATCACATGATGCCTCCTTAGATGATATCTAGGTTACATCTTTAGTCGAAAATACTTTTCGTGCTGCAGCTTGTTATAATGCCGGCATAAACCTGTCTTAAAATACATTCAACAATGAGTCAAAGTAATAAATCCCCTAGTCAATCAATGTGTAATCACCATGTAGTTAATATGTAATTAATGGATTTTCATTGTGTTTTGTCAGGGCTAAATCAAGCTCCTTTTCCTGTCATCTAAAAGTGAATAGCTGTGATGAAATCAAACCCTCAGAGCCGTGTGTTGTTAGTGTTAACCTGCTCCTGTATTTCACAGATAGCAGTCATGAAATGCAGCAAACAAAGCAGTTTGAACACAGCCATATATTCACAGGGACAAACTCATGGTTTCAATCACATAACAGTATACAATGATGGCAGTGTTAGCACATTTTTCCGCATTATTTTACAAAGGGATCCAGGGAAGAACTTGATATTGAATTATGCCAGAAAAAAATTGTATAAATAAGACATTAATATAAAAATAGGCTTTTACAAAATATACTCTATTTTACCAATATTTACCAAAAGTGGAAAACGTGTCTATTTTCTTTTTTTCCATCATTGAATATTTCTTGTTAAATTTTGTCAGCTTGACGTGAGCATTCTCATCCTGCAGGACACAGTCAGTAGTGTTGGTGCCCGACATCACACAACAGTGGGATTCTCCAGACTAGCAGCAAACAGAAGGAAGATAAATTCATGAGAAAGTCATTAACAGTAGCCTATTACCTGTCATCTGGAACAATATGACCAACATTATATTCCATAACATATTCCAGACTGATTCACTTCCAGTGTATCACTGTATGTTCCACTTTGATTGCATTAATTAAACAATAACAAAAACTCCCATGGGGAAAGATCCCATCAGCTACTCAATTAAGACCTGTTCCATATCGGACAACAAAATCAGTATTTTCTTTATAAAATAAATTAATATTATTTCTGTGTCTCTAAATACAGTGTTAAATATTCCCAATGGCTGTTTAATTTCATCGTGCATAGTGTGTCCTATTGGGCTAGGGACAGAGAACTACAGTAGAATGCACAGTCCAGCAGTTATATCCAGCATAGATTCATCAGTATCCATTTGCTCCAGAGCTACATGTCTGTCCTCACCCAGAGATTCTCAACAGCCTAGCAACAGACACCTGTTCCCCCAATAACACAGGCAACTCATTGTCACATTCAGGCCCTGAGGCCACCCGATTCTGTCTGTTTTTCCCTTTATGGTGTTCTGTTGCGCAGTTCCGCCAATGCGCTGCTCCTCGTGTTTTGAAGCCCCCACAAATACAGGCATTCCACTACATGTCCATTGAGATGGATAAAAGGGGCATTATGTGCAATTGAAAACTGGTGTTCCATCTTCTGCTTATATTTCCCCAATGTCTATGGCTGCATAAGACAGCATCCCATTAGAAAGTTCCATTGTGTCCACACACGCGCACGCGCACACACACACACACACACACACACACACACACACACTCTCACAGACACACATAAACACATTCACACACACACTCTCTCTCTCTCTCTCTCTCTCTCTCTCTCTCTCTCTCTCACACACACACACTCACACACACTCTCTCTTTCTCTCTTTCTCACACACACACACACACACACACACACACACACACACACACACACACACACACACACACACACACACACCGGACCGTCCAGTAAATCCTCTCATTTACAGGTGAACACCTCTGTCCTCTCGCTGCAGGTGTTGCACTTGACGTAGCAGCACCACAGGAACTTGCAGTTGCACTGCCACACGCGCGAGTACTGGTGCGTGTTGTAGCCCCGCCCGCAGCACATGAGGTCGCAGCCGTTGATCTGCTGCATCAGCGTCTTGTTGCACACCCGCCCCTGCGTCCCCAGGCTCCCCGTCACGGGGTCCGCCTCGCAGTAGTTGGGCGACTTGTCAATGTACACGAGGTCCGTGTCCATGGGCTTCCGGTAGGAATAGGGCTTCTTGACCTTGAGGAACTTGGGCCGCTTGTTGCGGCTGGCTTTGACGGGCTCCACGTGCACGGCGTGGCCGTACTTCTCCTTGAGGATGTAGCCGAGCTCGCGGAACTTGGGTAGTGTAGTCCAGCAGGTTTTGGTGGTGCAGGAGCCGGAGACGCCGTGACATTTGCATTCCAGGCGCATGTTCTTCTCGAGGATCTACAGACACACAGACAACCGGGAGAGGTTAGAGTCTTGCACAGGCTTCCATTGCAAGTCACAAGTCATGTACACATGTAATTAGTTCATATACAGTGATTACACGGCTGAGAGGGCTAATCCGCCTAATAATAATAGCATAGTGTGTGTATATGAATGAAAATGAGTCAAACATTGGCTTTCAGTGTATCCACTCCACATTATTTTACAAAGGGATCCAGGGAAGAACTTACATTATTTTATTGTTTATTTTTATGTTATTAAATTAAAGTATTCATAAGACGTAAATATAAAAATAGGCTTTATTCATATGAAAATAATAACATTACGTTACATCAATGAGCAGTAACATGCTTCTGGTGATCAGTAATATGGTTTCTAGTGAGACATGAATACAAGCCTTTAGAACAGAGTAGCTCTGTAGTGTACACAGAAGCCAAAATACTGTATCAGATTTCAGTCTCCTCCTCTGTAGTCACTACACAACACACAAATGCCAGGAGTGACTGTACAAGGTGATGAGTGACTGGGATTACTGTTAAATCCTGCGCCGATGACAATGAGAAGTGTTTACTGTACTGTATGAATGAACACGGCCAACCAGTAAGCTCTCTAGTTTGGACCGTTTCCTTGAACTGAAATGCTACTGGAGTTTAGTTGTTGTTGTTCTAGTAATGTTCATCTTGACAGATGGAGATCTAGAGAGTCCCCACAATAACAAGTGAAAAACATTCAGTTCTCTTAGATAAGAAAATACAATATATTCCTTGAATACACATATACGTTGAGTCTCACAATAAAAAATAAAAAAAACGAATTGCGCCCGAGAAATGCATTCAAATGGACGCTGGCGCAGACAAGCCACCATTTTGAGTTCTCCATACCATACAACACTTGGCTTCCCAGTCCCTAATCCATCAGGAGCTCTGTGACCAACACTTGTGACAGCCTTTGTCTCCCCGTATTGGACCTGGGTGCTGTGAACCATGCTCCTGCTCAGTGTCACTGCTTTGATTAGCATAAATAAAGGAGGGAGTGGAACTATCAAAACAGAGAAGCCATTTATTACCAGAGAAAAAAGGAAAAAAACCAATGATAGTCTGATCCACGAAGTGTAGCCGTTTCACTGAAAGGCAATTTAGCTGTCTAGATAAGCGGGCTCTGAATTCTGTCCCAACACAGAAAGGCAGCGGAGACCCGCCTCTATACAATGTGTGAGAGCAGGCCTTTCAGTCTGGCTTGCTCTGGGTACGTGTTGGTGGTGTGAATCAGGCTTCTGTGGCACAGAGAGAGAGAGAGAGAGAGAGAGAGAGGGGAGCAGGGTTGACTTGGGACTGGGAGAGGTGCTTCTTTCCTCTTCACTGACTCCAGTGTGGTGCTAAAGAGCCTCGCCCAAGCTGTTTAGCAGATTATTCCGCTCATTCTTTGACTTCCAGACTTGGTGGAGTCTCTGAGTCTCTCTGCTACAGTACGTTCTGCAGCCATGGATGCACAGGCGCTGTGATTTCAGTTTGGGTCGAGACCCACACGCGTAACTCGAATCATCGCACACATTTTCCATTGACATCACTGCATGATTTACACGAACGCTGGAGTTACAGGCACAGATCTTGAGTTTGGCTTCCACCAGGAGGAGGCTGGCG
Source organism: Argentina silus (assembly GCF_951799395.1). Classification (NCBI taxonomy): domain Eukaryota; kingdom Metazoa; phylum Chordata; class Actinopteri; order Argentiniformes; family Argentinidae; genus Argentina; species Argentina silus. The sequence goes on from NC_139662.1 coordinate 20,627,814, forward strand.
GAGGTAGAAATCGGAAGACGGGCTCATTGTAATACATGGAATGGTACGAGGAATGGTATCAAACACACATGTTTGATACTATTCGTCATTCCATTCCATGCATTACAATCAGCCCGTCCTCCGATTTCTACCTCCACCAGCCTCCCCTGGATTCCCCCCTATGTGAAAAGGTCATGATGACATTGTATGTCTCTGCTGTTTGTAGGGGTGGTACTGTAAAGTCATTCTAGAGGCTGCAAACCTGCTACGACATAATCATTGTTCAGAGCTATGGTGATATATCTGATTCTATGGCCGTAGAGTACCTCAAAACTGAACAAAATAGTACACAGCTACCTGTGATGCACATCACAAGTACAAAGTACATCACACTTAACAAGTGCTTATGATATTAGATAAACCAAGGAATTTAGGGATTGTGGTGAACACAGAGTAACTGTATACGGTCCTAACAGTGCGCGGCATAGGGGACCAAGCTAATGCCTTTTCATACAGTGTCAATCTGTTTTCAGCACAGAGATCTGGGTTGTAATCAAACCCTGCCACTTAAACTGCTCTTCCCCCCTAAAAGCTTCCCTTTATTTCACTGCCTGTTTAATCTTGGCCCCAATACCCAGATCCTTGGCAGGTTTCGCCTGCCCCAAAGCATGGTGAAGACTACTAAATCACAACATGCACCCATGGTTACTGAGCCCTATCTTACATTCTTTAATCCTTGTCATTAACCAACACTTTGGTCTCAGATTCAATCGTTATTCTCGTTAAGTTTTTCTGTTACTGTTTGAGTGAGTTTATCTCATAAGAAGAATCTTCGCAGATTAAAGGGATATCGTTCGACCCAATAACAACTACTGTAAGATCTTTTCATACCTCAAGAGTGGTCTTCGGTTTTTCTGTGAACAAGTGAAACCACAGTATTCTGCTCCAATGGAGAGAGACAAACATGAAGTGGGGCCGTGTCACATACCTTGCGTCCCACCTCGTTGTTATGCAGGTTCATGAGCGTCCTGGCGTTCTGTTTGACCTCCCTGGCGTCCACAAACACCTTAGAGAAGCCCAGGCCGTAACTAATGTCCGCCGAGCATCCGCCCCACTTCCAGCCCTGGCCCTTGCTGTAGAAACCCTGCTTCTCCTGGTCACAGCTACAGTCGCTCAGGTTCCCCTGTGTGCAGGCCGCAGTGATGGCGTGGGCAACCCCCGCCGCGATGATGGCGTAGGTGAACGCAGCCTCTTTGCTACCTGGGGAGGAACACAGGAGACTACTTCACTGCCTTATTGTTACCAATCACATGTGATGTGTAGCACTGTGATGTCTGTGAGTGTTGAGCTTCCGGTGCATCATCAGATCATGAATGTGCTTCACGTTGTGTTGTGTGTTGTGTTCATGTTTTCCAGTTTAGTTTTTTTTCATGTTTTTGATCATGTTTTCCAGGCACAGATACTGTAGAAAGTTTGGAAAGCCCAATATGTGCCTTGTGCCTTAGAACCTACATTGATTTCAAATTGATTATATCAGTTTAACACTGAGCATAACTTAGTTTAACACTGAGCATAAATACAGGAATTTCATGACATAGGGCCCACTGTAGCCTACAACATGTCGAAGACAGGATCGTAATAAATGGATTCAAGAAGATTAATGATTAACAATGAGCGCACTTACATTTGAATGTTTGTGAGATTTACTGACCGAGCACTCAAGTGACGTAGTGTTCTAGAAGCTGACCTGGAACCTGTCCTGCCTCTGAACCAAAATGTCTCAGAGCGTAACAGTCAATAAAGCAGTATGAATGAGCCGGCTGTCCATGAAGGGAAGGGCTATTGATCGCATCTGAAGCTGGTACACTATGTGTCATCCATCAGGGAGTTAACATCGGAGGATCATGATTCTGGGGTTATCTCTCCCAAGTCCAACTAACAAATCATTTACACACACACAGTAGTGTATCGACAAATAAGCCAAAGTTAACCTGCCGTGGTTTAAAGAGAGACTCTTTAAAAGTTCTTGAGCCACAGCATCTGTTTCAAAGTCAATGAGTTCATGAGAAAATGAGGTAATAGGCGTGATAGATCAATAATTAGCTTAAGACGTAATATGCCGTGACAGACTGTAATGCAATCTAACGTGCAACTTTGATAGATTAGTTTTTTTTTTTTTAGCTAAACGTGGATGTTGCGCATATATGCACATTCATAGAGACACTCAGGACAGACTGTAGGCCTAGATATGCAGGTGTTTACAAACAACAAGCTATTGATATCCATCCTATCTGTGTAAACAAACTCCTCTAGTCTCACTTTGTTCAAAGCAAACACGATACCTTCCCCACTACTTCCTCGTGAACACAGACTCAGGTGAAGCTGCCCTGCTTTTGATAAACATCTTGGATCTGTGCCCTTGCCATCGAGAGAAAAAAAAAAAAAGAAAAAAGAAGAAGAAGAAAAAAAAAAAACTCATATTGAGGCATCAATTATGTGGACGTTTTTATAGAGTCAGTTGGCCCCGGGCCAGAAAACAAGGTGTGCCGCTCCAAAGTCAGTCAGTCCTGACTGCACCGTTGTTAATTTTTCCCCAGGAGTTCCGAGTGCATTGGTTAAAAACAAAGGATGGCATGAATTCTTCAGTGCCTTGTAATGTGACGCTGGAGTCTAAAAGCAACGGAAGCATCGCTGTACACCGCCTGAGACTCATAAACATAATTGGGAATATTGAGTATGAACATCAAACAAGAAAATACCACTTCACCAAGTTAATCTACACGGACCTCTATTAACACAGAGCAAAACCCAATAAACGGTCTCCCATTTTCAATACTCAGTACACAAGAGTGCATCTGCATATTGATCATTTCTAATGCTCAGGAGAACCACTGACAGAGTGAAAACATTTATTATAAATGGATGCACCTTGAATTCATTGTAACATAAATCCTACACTGCATGGCTTTCATTTGCCATTAGCTAAAGAGTGAAAGCTGCACCCCACTCAAGCTGGACATCAACAATGGCATTCATTTCGAGCCACTCTGCTACTACGACTAATCTGAAGAGTGAAACCAATCTATTCGACATGGTTTTCCATGCCAGACTCTTCAATGTCTTTAACCACTCATTCATGAAGAAACATATTGTGAGACACCACCACTTTCACTTGAACAGCATGAGAGGATTATCCCTCTCACACCAACGCTATTATAGACCAAATAGAAAACAGCTGTTCATAACACACTGACCAATGATATTCCAAACCCTAGTCATTCAATAGAATGATTGTTGGATGCCATACATAATATAAAAAATATGCTTTTGATATAAGGCACCTCTAGATACTCTCAGATGCTAAACTACGTGTTGTCATTGCTATCCTCAGTTTGTAATACTGATACAATTGTGACTACTGCAGGTGTAACCCTGAGCTTGAATCCCACATTGATACAGTAGATGGTCTGTTTGGGGTCCATGAAGTCACATAATATGCAACACTATAACGGGTACCACCAACTTTAAAGTCAGCGTACATATGAAGAGGAAACATCCTTCAGCCAATTCCTGGTCTTCAGGACTTCACTCTATACCACACATGCACCTGTAGGGCATCCCTGAGTCCCAGCAAGACATCCATCAATGTTGAGTACCTATTGTCTAACCTGTGACACCCCTGCATTTGAACCTTCCTCCTTCCCTCTTTTACGCCCCTGTGTCCGTATTGTACCGTTCAGTATTTTAAGTCTTTATTTTCTTGGACTTCTTACTCTCTGTAACTTATACCCGTGGTAAGATCCACGTCCTTCAATGATAGCCACAGCACCCACCGTTAAGAATAAAGACCAGTGAATGTGTCTCATGAGAGGCGCAGGGCTGAAAAGAGAGGCTGCCAACATCCACAAGAGCTTTGTTGCAGCGCTGGCTGCTGATACCTCTGACTTGTTCAGAAACCCGCTCATTTGAAAGGCAAGTGCCTTTATTGGTCTAGTGTGAATTACACTGCCCCATCCTATTCACAAATGGACATTTGGGCTCCTTGGGAAAGTTTAATGTTAAACCATAAACCTGCATCGAAAGTACAGTAGATTAACTCCCTGCAATGACACTTTATATTTGGATATAAGTGGACTCCAAATATGGTTTTCAGAGCAGCAATGCGCGATCGGTACCTATGTAGTAGTCTCATTTTGGGCAAATTTCAAAAAAGCTTAGTCGACCGTGCCATTGCGCTCTTGACGCACAATTACGCACAGGGCCGACTCAACAAATATGCAGTACATTACATTTGTGGAACTTTTTCTGGGATAAAATAACACATTGCAAATGGTTCTAACCAAACTTTAATTGATTTGCAACATACCCACTTTCAACTCTTTTCCGAAGACAGTCCTCTCTCCAAGCGCAGAGCAGTTCCAGCGGCCATTTTTGAACTGAAACTGACACTCGTTGATGCCCATTTGGGCTCCTTCTCCGATGACAATAATAGCATCGGGGCGACTCTGGCAGATAATCCGTTGTCGAGGAGCCAAACCGGGAATCTTGTTACAGATTATACTGGCACCTAGCGCGACCACCGACGAGAAGCCACTGCGGGGAGACAAGAGTCTTAAATGAATTTAAATCGTTTTAAGTAGTTTTCACTCATCTACAACGTGGAGGATTATAATGTAGTTTTAGACTATGCATCCAAAAAGCCAACTGTCTGCATGTGATATAGGTGTGCATTTCAGAGGTTTAGGTATGCTCCTAATTTGAAATGTATTCAGGCATATGTTTATTACATACAAATATGTCACAGTGACAACTTCAAAGCGTTTTCTTTTTCTAAGAGATTATTTAAAATGGTTTAGGCCATAAGAAGAGACAGTTAAGTGGTGGGATTTAACTTAAACCAAATGAACCTGTCTTTAGGTGAACTGCAAATATGTGTGTTATAAAATATGAAGGACCAGCCTAAGCCACCTGTAACTTTATTTGGAATCAGTTGGCTTTAATTTCATTGGTTTGCAAGCCGTATTGGTTGCAAACCCGTTGGTATAAGATATTTAATGGTAAAAGATGTTTCCTTTTTCATCAATTCAATACACTTAACGCATTAGAATAACAAAATAAAATGTAATCCATAGCCCACTGAAATGGTTTGCTATCAGTTGATCAGGGACCATTGTTTATTTATTTAATAATAATAATAATAATAAATAAATCAGAGCCCTTGTGTCATTTTAGACTATACATTCTGACAATGTGAAATATAGCCTCTTAGTGTGACATGAATGTGTCAAAGATACTAATACGCACCCGATTTTCAAATACACAATCCCAAGGCAAAGCAAAACCCGAAAAATCCAACGTCGCGTTTTCCGACTCATAGTGCCTCCACTCTCAGTTTCATGCAACAACTGAGAGAAGGTGATGAATAGATCTTCTACGACCGAAATCACAGAAAAAGTAACTCCAAAGTATCTCCAAGTTCGTACAAACGAAAATCCTCAGTAGGAATACTCAATTCATTTATTTATTCGCTGTTACAATGTCCGTAAAACTCCCCTTACGTGGCCCCTTTGCTGCGCCGTCTTGTCATTGCGAGGGTGTCACAGGTAACACTGGAGATGAGCAAGTGCTGTGCTACGGTTATCTCTTTTCACAGTTCCTCAGCTACCCGCAGGATCTATATATCTGGCTCATCTATCTGGGGCGTGTTCAGAGGAGACATGGGGCCCTTCTGTGGAATCCCGCCTGGGCTGAATATTCCAGTTGTGTGAATTCACCTGTTCATTACTGGTTGGCCATATCCATCCATATCCAGAATTATTCCTGATACAAAACGTACAAGATGAATCCGTGAACAATGAGGATAAATAGCCTATTGTTTTCTAGAAATGGCGGATGATGGACTAATTTGCATGACTAATTTGACCTATTTAAATGATAATGATCGTCTTGCTTAGAGTTTTGTGACTCCAAAAAACGTAAATTAAATTTAGTTTTTTAGTTTTATTTGTTGTCGTTTTTTCTTTAAATTGTATGCCCTTATTGTTGTCTGCGCGCGTAGTGTGAACTTCGGCGCAACTCCGAGCTCATTGTAGGCCTGTAGTGCGCACTAAGTTATCTATTGAATTGTCCACACAATACGAATAATAACACATACACGTGTCTCCACAGACATACACTGTGTTGGCATGATTGTCTAAGCACACATGTTAACAATAGGAGAGTTAACCTACTGTTATCAAATATGGATATGCGTCTAGTGCGTCTCTGCTTAGGAGACACATTTGCGGAGATAGATACCCTTTATAATGGCGCCATCTGCAGGGCAATTTACTGGGCTGTTCCGTTTACAGGCTTTGATGGCCAGAAGCGTTGTCAGAAATTGTGTCCTCCCGGTCTCCGTAGCTTATGAATAAATGCACTGAAGAAGGATACGCATAAATACACATTAATTGCTATAAGTCTACATATTTTGCCAAAATATTAAACATGGAGAATAATTATCAACCATACCTAAATAATGATTGCCTGATTCACATTTTCTCGTTCTTTCTCGAGGACGATTTAATCAGAGCATCAAGTGTTTGTCAGGTAAGTTAAGAAAACAAAATTGGGAATCACGGAAGTAAGAATTTAGAAATGAAAAGTAGATTGAATGTAAACTATTTTATAATGTTCCGCACACTGTTTCTACCTTTGTAATTAAATGCATCACATTTTATGAAAATGTTGCGATTTGTGTAGGAATGGAATGAAGCTGCTGACACACCTGGGTTGTGGCGGTGAGATGAGTTTATCTCACCTGTCAGAGTGATACGGGGTGCATTCAAGAGAACAACCCTTCCTTTAAATCCTTTAAATGTAACAGTTAGCATCAACGTTTGTTTGCGTTTTCAGCTTCATGTAGTTTCCCGAAAGAATATAATCTTGAACATCTGCATCTGTGCTTCATCCAGAGAGATGTGTCTTCAACGATGGGGTTTCTGTAACATCGCTGTGGTGGAATCCGAACATGGACGCTAGACTTGGAAGAGTTACTACCGGCGTCTGTCCCACCTGGAGATGAAGATGACTGGCAGGTCCAGTGCTGACTACACCTGTAATAGCCTGAGAGGTCACACAGGTGAGCATGGATGTCATTATCTCTTTCTCTGTGTTTTCGGGTTATTAAAGGATTCTAAAAGTCTGTAAATCTATAAAAGCCCATTGAAGTGGCCATGTCAAGTTATTGTCTTAATCTCAGTGAGTAGTGAAAGACTGTTTTTTTGGGGGGGGTGTTAGATCATTTATCAAACCCCTCATTTATCAAACCCCTTGCCTCTGGCTCAGTTGGTAGAGCATGGCACTAATAATGCTTAGTTTGTGGGTTCGATTCCCACTGGGACCATATATACTGAAACACGTATGCACTCACTGCAATGTAAGTTGCTTTGGATAAAAGCTAAATGGAATATATATATATAATTTACTTTATTAATTACCTACACAGGAAAAACCTCTGTACTCTTCTCTTTTCACCTGGTGGGGACCAGTCAAGGATCTGTGCATACTCTAACCAGTCCATCACTGTCCAAGCTATCCAGTCTCATGGTGTGTGACAGTTTTAAAGTCAACCTACTCCTGTCCTACTCTGGTCAGACAACAAATGGATCCTTGCCGGCACGAAGGAGAGCATTGATTTGAGTCCAAAGGTAATTCTAGCAGTCTTAATGGTACTGACGGTGACTTTACTTGACGGAGAGTCGATGTGTGTATATATGCCTATTACAAATGACCATGCTGTGTATTATGGATCCAGGACTCCCTGAAAGGTGACACATTTTAGGACAATAAGAGTCATTAACAAATGCATGTATATCTGTTTTGGGATTTGATTGACAGGTGATCCCCAGTCAGAGTTTGATGTCTCCCTCGGAGGAGGAGGAGGAGGAGGAGGAGGAGGAGGAGGAGGAGGAGGAAGAGGAAGAGGAGGAGGAGGAGGAGGAGGAGGAGGAGGAGGACCCCCTGTGTCAGTATCTGGCTGTCTCAGGCTGCTGTGCTGCTGCCTTCCTGCCCACCCAGCCTGCCAGTCTGGCCCTCGTCCATCACAAGGACCGCTCACACAACAAGGCCCTCTCTGTGTTCAACATCAGCATGAAAAAATACCAAATACAAGTCAGGAATCCAAGGTTAAAGCTTTATTCAAGTTACAGACAATAGTGGAATACTGTAGTTTATTCATGTCTTCATAACAGTTTTAACAGTTTAACAGTTTTAAATAAATATACAGTGCCAGTCAAAAGTTTGGACACAAACTTGCCAAGAGTGTGCAAAGCTGTCATCAAAGCAAAAGGTGGCTACTTTGTAGAATCTAAAATATAAAACGTATTCTGTTTTGTTTAACACTTTTTTGTTTACTACATAATTCCATATGTGTTCCATAGTTTTGATGTCTTCAATATTAATCTACAATGTAGAAAATAATTTTAAAAAATAAAGAAAAACCATTGAATGAGAAGGTGTGTCCAAACCTTTGACTGGTACTGTATACACAGATTGTGTTTAAAAAAATAAAAAATAAAGATAACTGTTGCAAAGGGTGTCTTTATGTGCCAATCTTCATCACCCATCCCTTGGCCTTCCTGAGGACATGGCCTCATCCTTGTTTGAATCTGCCCTTATTGTAGCTCAGCGAGTGGAGTCGTTTGCGGTGGCGCTTGGTGGCAGGACTTCAGACATCCTGCTGGAGGCTGAGGGAAGCAGCACTCTGGTGGTACCAGCTGACAGAGACCTGCAGGTCTACACTCTGAAAGGAGCCCTTGTCGCTCGTTTCAAGGACCACACACAACCCATCTGCTCTATTTATGTGGTGAGCTTTTTCTTACCGACTTTCTTGCACTTATTTATTGCGGTGTTCCTGATACAGATTGTGATTATTTCCCCTCTTGAGTTATTTTTGGATTGTATAATTCAGACAGATAGTCCTGGATTGTGTGGATTGTCCAGTTTCATCCTAAACTGTGAGCTTTGTCTCCCAGGATAGTTTCTGTGTGGTCACTGCGTCTCGGGACCTCTCTTTAAGAGTGCTGACCTGGAGAGCTGACAGAGACAAAGGACTGACCCTGGAAAGTCGATACCACTGACTGGGAGGCTCTCACACCATGTCCAGGTGCAGGGAGGCATTTCCATCAGTCTAAGATACAGATAGTACACCCTCGGCCCTTTGATCCTCCATAGTATCAACAAGAAAATCATTCCATTAAAACTGCTTATGAACCCACCCAGAGTGTTGAGCAAATGATATGTTAAATGCATCACTAATGATTATTATTGGGTCTCATTCTGTTAAATTCTCTCTCTCTCTCTCTCTCTCTCTCTCTCTCTCTCTCTCTCTCTCTCTCTCTCTCCATCCACCCCATGGTTATTTTGTTTCTGACAGAGGGTTCACTAATGTAGCCTGTGACTACTCAAGTATTGTGGCCTCCATGAAAGCAGTGGATGGGAAGGATGTCCTGAAGGCCTACTCTTTCAACTCCTGAGCAACACTGCCCCCTGTGAGGAGAAGCCAGTAGTACAGCAGCTTGCACTTGCCACAGAAGTGTCTGTAATACTTGCATACAGTATACCTTCATGAAAAGTATAATTACTTATAATTACATTGTAATCAAGTGCTGTTACTGCTATGTGAAATGCTGTATGTGAAAATATGAGCGGGAAAAGCATTGCTGGTAACTGCAATGATATTTCTTTTTTGTTAAATGTCTGCACAAAGATGGTAATAATTGCTGTTTTATTAGGAGCTGAGGTACAGCATTGCATTATATTTTACAGGTTCAATTTAACCAAAGGCTTTAAGGCATGTTACAAACACTCCATGAGACATACTAGACATTGACAAACCAAACTGACAGTTGACCAATTTAAACTCCTGAATAAACAGTTTTCCTGGGGGACTGCGTTTTTACTGTACAACACTAAGGTACGAAGGACTGAGAGGTACTGGAATCCTGAACATACATTCTTAGGTGTCTGGTACAATACAGTATGTAAAAGAAAGAAATAACACAAACAATAAATACAAAATCATAACAAATGTGCAGGAAGGCACAAAAGATATGGCTGGTGTCCCTGAATATGTACAATAACAAGTGTCAAAGGGACAAAACCAGAGGGGTTGTTATGTGGTAGGTAAGAGTGGCACAACTAGATCCCCCTCCGCCTTCGCCTCCGCTGTCTCCCTCATCTTGTGTAAAAGGAGCCTGGTGACCTCTGTCATGGTCGCATACACACTCTTCCCTGCCTCCGAGCTTTTCCCCAGCTGATGAGAGAGGAACAGGCCGTTCAGAGCCACTGAAACAAGACCATGCTTTGTCATGAGGTGGTTTCGTGAGGTAGTCGGTGTCTTACCTGAGTGAAAGCCTTGATGGTGCGGTCCAGGAAAGCAACCTCTACCTCCTCTGGTATTGTGAGCATGTTAGCCATGCAGTCTAGGATGCACACTAGTGACTCCTTTGGGGCCTGGAAGGAATGAGATCAAACAAAGTGATTAATTGACAGGGGACATTGTGTCTTCGAACAGTCAGAGGTGTTATGTGTGGACGTAGGTTTCACTCCCAACACGCAAGGTGATAAGATTATAGCCTAAGCACAGGTTTGGGTTTGGTGCCAGAGCGAGGAGCTGCTTAGAGTTCTTACCTGGTCCAGCGAATTGAGGACAGTCTGAGGGTTGTCGTTGTTTGGGTCAAGGGTCTGGGCAGCCTTAGTGGAGATGACTGGCTCGCTAAGCTGCTCAAGCCACGCCCACATGAGCCCCGCGAGGATAAACGGGTCCCGCTCCATACACAGCCTCTCCCATGCCGCCCCGAGATTTAACTCTGCCTGCACACACACACACATACACACACAGACGATGCAACGAATTACAACTTTGCCTGCACTTCACAGAATATAGGTGGAACCCTAACTCGAGATCCATCCAATCTTCACAGCTCCGAGGCTACTGCTCAGGATTAGTACACATTAGTATGCAGTTATTCTTGAGTTATTCTAAGCATGCATAAGACCCTGTAGAGCTCATCTGAGCACTTCACCCTGTTTTTTCTGGAAATATCTTGAAATATGTGAAAAGTAGAGGTCAGATACAATATGTTTGGATTATATTTTTAGTAGATTATAGATTTGGTAGGTTATACATCCCAAAGGTTGTGGTATAGACTTCCTTGTACCTGCCAGATGGAGACTCTGCGTCTGTGCTCCTCCTGTCCATCCTTGGCAAGGTCCACAGCCAGGGCTTGGGCCACCAACAGCCTCTTAGCCTCCAAAGACAGCTCTGTCAGGATGGTGATGAAGGGCACCTCTGACTTGTCCTCCTCCTCCTCCTCGTCTCCATGGGCCAGTTTACCATTGACGGTTAATTCTGCCCTCTGCTCCTCCTTCCACCTGGACAGCAGTGTGCCCATGCTATAAGTATTCAGCACAGCGGACCCGCTCCGCTGGACAGATCTTTTTTTCGTCTTCTTCAGAAGCGGGGATCCCTCTTGAAACTTCTTACACCAGAGGGACTCTTCAGGTATGCTGACTGAGAGCTGTTTGTCATCGCTGCCACTGCTCTGGGTCGACAGAGGGGAGGCCTGCTGGCTGCAGGCCACAGGCAAACTGTTCTGGGAGACTGTGGTAATGGTGGGAGACAGCAAGTTGAGTTCAGACCCCAGCCTCCTCAGGTCTGAGTCGCTGTAGCTGAGGCTCTTCCTGTGGTAGAACAGGGGCGGCTCGTTGGCATGCCGTGGCTGGGCGGGTGCACCGGGTAAACGGGGCGGGTCCCCGGGGTCACTAACCGCAAAGCTGATGTGTGTTATGGACTCGCGGCCCACGGACCATTCCATCTCGGCTGTGATGTCAGGGACCTCCAGAGTATCCTCCTCTATGACCTGGCAGTTGTCAGCAATGTCCAGGAGCAGCCTGCAGACCAGCTGGATGATCTTGGGCAGGTGCCTCAGCTGCCGCCTTTCGTAACCATGCAACATCTGCCTCTGGCGGGTCAGGTACTGGGACAGGGTGACCGGGTCGGTCTGTGGCTCAGCACGCGAGAACACGCTCCTGAGGGGAACGAGGAACTGGGCGAACTCGCGCACACATATCAGCTGACCTCTGGTCTGGATGGAGTTGGGTCGCTTGGCGCGCACAAACACGATGGCCTGGTTGGCTGTCATCCTGGTAGCAAAGACCAGGAAACACGCTAACAGTACACCTAGGGGGGAGGAAAATGGCTAAACGTTTAGCAAGATGGTCCGTCTCGTGACAGAAATATGGTCATAATCAGAAATATGGTAATATTGGCTGTTATGGACAATTACTGTATTTGTGAAAGCTTTATTACTCGCCAATTATCATTATTCTACGTGGTACCTGTTCTTCCTAGACCAGCGTGGCAGTGGACGGCCATCTTCCCCTCCTGCATGGCAAAGGCCATGACCTTCACCATGTCCAGGATGCTGGAGTGGGAGGTCACTCCATAGTCATTCCAGCCAAAGTTGTAGAAATATACTGGAATGTAAAGGATGGTAATGATTTAGTGCAATCGCCGCTTTAGGTTAGGTTGCTTAGCAACCAACAGTCAGATGTGAGGTGTGTTAGACAGTAATAGTGATTATGAGTATGGTGTTGAGTCTGGTGAACGGGTGTTGAGTATGGTGTTGAGTCTGGTGAATGGGTGTTGGTACTGACTCTCATTCTCCATGAAGACCTCCGGCCGATAGGTGAATCCACTCTCTGTCTCCAAGGGGTTTCCACAGCTGGCGTGCTCCCCGGGCCTCTGCAGGTTGATCAGTGTCTTCAGGCCACATCTGTAACATCAGGGACAGACACATTCTCAGTGGAGAATCCACAGTCAGAGACTCCACAGTAATCTGAGGAAGACCGTGACGTTGAGACATTGTCATACCTTTTGAATTGGTCAATGATGTGGCACTTTTCAATTATTTCAGTGGAGGGTCTGGCCATGGCGAGTAAGTTGTCAGTGACCCTGAAATGAAAGACATGTTTGTAACTGACGTGTTTTTGAAATCATGTTCTAATTCCATCACCTTCCAGAAATTCCAGGGGAACGCATGCAGAACAGTTAGTTAGTTATAAACCCCTATTGAACTTTATGATGGATAAACAATGAACAGCAACAGCAAAGCTGTCTAGTGTACAGTAGAACAGAAGTGTACAGTGGAGTAGTAGTGGAGACTTTATTTTGCCTACCAGGAGGAGTAGAGGCCTGTGATGGCCTGCTCGCTATCGCTCCAGCGGGAGGGGTCCTCATACTTGCATGCCCGACCCCCACATCCCATGGAGCACTGCACGTGCTCAGGGATGACATAGCGCAGAGTCTCCCCCATCACTGTATACTTCGCCCTGGGGGCTCTGACTGGGTTGGACAGAAGGAGGAGGGGGGGGTCATACAAAAAACTTTAAAAATGGGGCCAGATGCCTCTCTGCTTGGCACTCAGCATGAAGGAGATGGATTGGGGGTAAGGCCCTGCGGCAGACTACAGTCCTGTCCAGGGGGTGTACTTGTGCTTGAAGATGCCTCAGCAAAGGGCTCTTGCCCTGTGATCCACTTTTTACTTTTGAGGTGACGTTTAGACAAGAACGACCGATAGTGGAGGCGGATCATTGATTTTGACATGGCAACAAGCATAGCGTCAAACTCAGTGATCAGTAACCTTGAGCCTTCAGTGGTTCTAATTAAATTAACTACAGCACCAAAGGCAACATTAGGATAATGACATTAACATCATCTTAACTGAGGAGTTCATCAGGGAGTGTGCCATTTACAAGTATTTAATCTTTAGTCTGTCACTCTCCACCAGACTCTCTAACCCTAACCCTAACCCTAACCCAACAGAATTACCGTAAAAATAGCAACACTCTCCTTTGAGTTCATATACAGGACATTAAGATCAACAATACATATAATAAGTAAAGCCCTCTTCACATACATAACCAAGCAACATCAACATACAAATATTTTCACATAACATACAAATATATCCATAACAATAATCAATCAGTTAATTTATCAATAAGGAAATAGTGATCATACCTATCTCCATGAAGGGGTAGAGGACTCCACTGCTTGTCTGCGGATGACCTGTTACTCAGACTGACATCCACTGCCATCACAGTGCCTTGAGACAGACACACACACAGACTACGGGTAAGTCTGGGATAAAACCTTGTTTCTCCTTGCCATTGTAGAAGCTGAACAATACTGTCAGTACAAAAGGGCCATTGGTTGTTTCTCAAGATGCACGCGTATATATATCGAACGGCTTATTCAATCAGAGTGCCAGACATTTAGTCAGAGGTGAAAGTTACCAATGACGCTGTAATCAAAAACAACTTCAGAATCCATTTCAGGGATCGGTTCATGACCATCAGTGAGTGACGAGCTGTCTCATCATTAACGTTATTCTTGATGATCTTGAGAATAAATCACCCTAAAACAGAATAAAAGTTCAAAGTAACACCGAACCCATATCAGTAAACATGTATTAAACATGTAATCTAGACTCCCTAACCCTGTTTTAAACTAAAGTTAACAGAAGTCTTTACCACAAACTGCTCCTGCTACAGTGTATAACAATTCGTCATGTCTTGATGACTACTTGTCTGCATGTGTTGCACAGTATTTGTGTATATACAACCTTTTCCATTGATACGCGGATAGTAGCTTTTACTTTGTATTATATTGTATCATATTATATTGTATTATATTGTATCATATTGTACGTATTGTATTGTATATTATTGTATATTATTGTCATGCAATCGACGTGTAACTTTGCTGCCTTCTTGGCCAGGTCTCCCTTGTAAAAGAGATTTTATCTCGTGGGTTTTTTTATCCTGGTTAAATAAAGGTTAAATAAAAAATTCCCAGCTCATTTACCTGTGATGACAGAGGTGAGGATCTAGTGACCATCAGCATCTTCAGACATCAACGTATACCAGCTGCACATTCCCACACCAGACCTGAGAAACAGCAATCTTCCCCGCTCTGAGGTTCTCCTGCTCAGGATTAGTACACAAGCACCATCATGGCTTGGCTTGACTTCAACTCAAGACTTCAACTCAGATTATCCCTGCGAGTTAGGGAGGGGCAATAACACTGTCTACTGCATCCTTCACGGTCCTCTCCACGGTGTCATGTGTCTCACCAGAAACGCGTTGCTTCAGCCGTACAAAAGCACTATCCTGATCTCCATTGAGAGGATATCAAGAACGTGGAACCGTCAGAGATGTGGGATGATCTGAAGCACAGGCGTAAGTGTGAGCACTACTCCCCGTTCCTTCCTCCCTAGTGACCCCCTAGTCATTATTCTGCAGCTCAGGAGGGGAGAAGTGGGAGGGCTATTCCTGACTCCTCCTGGATTAACACTCTAATCTCATTACTACAGGAGGAGGCCCCCTGCCCCAATACCTAACCTCTACCTACCTACCTAACCTCATCAGGGTCTGAACACCTTTCTATTTATAAACACTCTGGCAAGATCAACAGTTGGTTACATATCAATACTGGCTCCGAATTAATCACCAACAGATTACAGACATGACATTAATCACATATCAATGCTTCAGTTACGGTAATGTTACAGTACAATATAGTAACACCACAGGATAAACTGTAATCTCATAGGGTAATCCTGGGTACTGGATATCAAGCCCATGCAATTTACATTCATTGTTTGTTGATGTGAAGAACAACCTACAGCAAGAGAGCTGATAGGTTCAGTCCTTACTTTGATAGGTTGACACTTTGATAGGGTTCAGAGCGGAGCATTCCTTATCTCAAGACAGTGGAGTGACTCAATCATCCTCGAGTCTGGGACAGGACAGGACATATGCAGAGCGGTCAAGTAAGGACCTGATTGGCTTACTAACTGTACAGGTCTTTAAAGCTGATTAAGGCTACATTTCCTTAGGAAGGAAATACGTTTAAAACAAACGCCACTGACGCAACCGGTAGTAATTATTCCTTAAGTAATGGAAGTGTGTCTAGTGTAACTGTGGCGTCCTTGAGGTAGAATACACCCTAACATCCCTGTCAGAGTGCTTTCATACTGTTTATTGGGACATTCAGGCTGCTATTGTAAGCCATTTTTTTTATAGCCTTTTCTATTATGTGTTGGCTAATACTCACACTTGTTTGGGATAACAGCATCATGCTATCTATTCATGAAGCTAATCCGCCATCATTGAAATACTATCTCAATACCCTTTGCCTATTATTGATTAATTTGTGATTAGGTCAAAAATATTGATGAGGATTGACAATACAATATTGTCGACTACTGTGTGTTTCAAACTGGTAAGTGATTGTATTGTATTCATACAATCACTTATTCATGGTGAGGGGATTTAAGGTTTACTTAACCATCTGTGGTTTTACCTAATCAGCTCAGTGGTCCAGGCTGGTGGATCATTTGAAGGAGATAATACAACTTTTATTCTCTATGAACAATAGAGAATAAAAACAACACTTATTGAAGGAGACAAGCAGCTTTTTTTATGGAGCAGTAACGTTGCTGCGTCAACATTACAATTCTGATATGTATGACAGGTGATACAGCCATCCAGTAAAACCTTAAATTATGAATTAGCCTACATTCAGGTGAACTAATCAAATTAGCTTTGGGCAGATATCTACTAATGTAATCTGATTCAAAAACAGTGACGTCAGGACTACAACAGGAGGTAATACCTAGACTAGAGGATGATGTCCTCTGCCCGGATGGAGATGTAGGTGACAAGATTACCTCTGGTGAGAGTGAGATCACAGAGTGGGAAAGCTGCCATACTGCCTGCCCTGACAGATGTAGTCCTAAATAATGTCAGTTTCTCTTTGCTCTCCATTAAGGTTAGTGATCTGATACAACCCTTTCATAAGTGTACATTTTTATTAAATGTTTATGTTTTAATGTTTTTGCTTTGCCCCAAGGTGGCTTGGGTTTGTCATTCAAACATGTATTTAGTTATTTTGAAATGCTCTGACCAACTAGTATCAACATGTTGCTGATAGCATAGCCTAAAATTGATGTGACCTGGTAAAAGAGATGACAGAGGCAAGTAGCCAACCGGTTTCCCTGCTTTCTCAAACAATCACTTTGGCCGAATCTCAAGTCTTTCCTTGATTCCTTGTGTCCTCTATCCTCGCCTCCTTCTAAAACTCATTGGAGGAGTCTGAGGTTCCTCTTTGAGCCTCCTCCTCCAATGTGATTTGAGAAGAAGGCGAGGAATCAAGAAAATACTTGATATTCGGCCACTCTCGATTTCTGTTGAAGAGAAATGTTGAGCGGACAGCGCCCTCACCTGGATAGAATCGGTAGTGATAAGCCAAGACGCATGGGGCTGTATACAAAAGGTTTAAACCGGGTTAAAGCATGAACTCCTTGACAGCATGAAATCCTTGATCTACTCAATAGACAACACGTGAATGCACATAATCATTAAAATCTATTTACTTTATTTCTTCTCAGGAAGTTGTTTCTTTATTTCAGGTTACATCATAAAACTTAGCGTAATCTATAAGATACCATATCACCATGAATTAAAAGGATAAAATGACAAGTGCACATTAGGAACTTTCCCTTTCACAAACGTACAGTATCAACTGAATCAGCATCATGATAAAGGAATCGGAATGACAAAGAAAGAGAGAGAGAGAGAGAGATCACGAGTGTTGTATATATAGCATACAGCTACTATGTCAGTGCAAGTCTACGCCACATGGGGCAAAGGAACAAAATGGATTAACTCAATCGGTAAGGCTTGACTTCAGACCTAACATGATGCATAAGCTGTTACCTCACAATGACACGTTCAAATAACAGGTTGCTCCTGACCATAGAAGCGTAGTGTGTGTGCCCTCTGTCTGAGAGATACACCAGTGCCCTGGTGGGGGTGATCAGTGCTGGGAGTCTGGGTCCTGTCTGTCCTCAGGTGATGTAGGCCTCTGTGGTCCCCAGTGTGGCGCTTAGCTTACCTGCCAACAGACTCTTACTTCTTCTTCTTCTTCTGAGGCCCTTTCAGAGGGAGAGAGAGGGGGAGAGAGAGGGGGGGAGAGAGGGGGAGACAGAGTAGAGGAGCTAGTTAATGAACAACACACAAGACACGCCTAGAGCAAACTTCCCTTCTGACACAACCTTTTGTTCAGGCAGAAGTCAGAGCCGTCGCTGCATTCAAACTGAACTGTGTGTGGAAACGCCTGACCTTGAGCCACAGTGGTTGAGACATCGCTAAATTCTAACTCTGGGAGCATCTATTTGAATACAGTGTGGGGATATTCTCCTTTCTTTTCATTAACGGTCTGAGAGCTGTCTCACCTGTGCTCCCCCAGATTTTGTGGCTGAGCTTCTCCCCCAGTATGTAGAGGGGGGCCATGGTGAAGGCTGCAACCCCCAGGAACACAACCAGGCCTACGGGGCTGAGGTGGGCCATGATCTGGTACACCCAGATACCCGAGACATGGTGCACCCACAGAACCCTGGGCGGGAAAGACAGTTATCAGTATCATCACCTTAGGCCGGGAAGCTCGGAGTGAGCAGTGAGGAGATGGTCTCAGTTACATCCTCAAAACATCGATAAAAGAATATCTACAAGTCAAACAATGATTTGAAGATCAATCAGAAAGACAAGATATGCTGTAGGGCAGTTGGTGTTGAACCTTACCATGCCAGATACAGACCGGCGAAGGAGGCCAGGCCTAGGATGCTTTTGATTCTGCTGGGGTATCTATGAGGCTGAATATACAACTGCACCAGCAGCAAGGGCACGATAACAGTGTGCTGTAAACAAGAGAAAAAGACAAGAGTGAAAAAATTATAAAATAAATGATAAAAGACCACAACCTACTACAATAGCCCATGAATAATACATGTGTAATAGCTCATTACATCGGTATGGGTTGTCTGGACAGAGGAGGGATTGTAGTGTAGTAGTTGATAGTAGTGCAGACCTGGGCAAACTACGGCCCGCGGGCCACATCCGGCCCTTTGTACGTCCCTGTCCGGCCCGCGTGAGGCCAATCATAAATTATAGGGATGCACCGAAAATTCAGCCACCGAAAATGGCCCAAAAGTGCATTTTCGCTTTTCGGCCGAAATACCTAAATCACCGAAACAACACGGCCGAAACACAATTGTAATGACGCAATTAAAAAGCGCAGCCAGCACACGGTTATCTGGATAAGAGCCAACATGTCTGCGGTGTGGACTTATTTCAATATCTCGGAGAAAGACCCACGGATAGCGATTTGCAAAACATGCAATGCTGAAATTTCAAGAGGGGGTGTATCTGCAAAGAGTTTCTCCACGTCGGGTTTAATTTATCACCTGAAATCCAAACATCCCGATTGCCATTCTAAATATGAGAAGAATGCGGCGCAGAAAAGAAAAGTCAATCCGAGCACGCCCACTCCGTCTGTAGCAGACGTTTTTGAAAAGGCAAGAAAGTTTTCCAGTGATGGGGCCAAGGCAAAAGGCATAACACAAAAAAATTATGGAATTTATTGCCTTAGATCAGTGGTTGCCAACCCATCGATCGCGATCGACGGGTTGATCTTTGAAACATTCCCTGTAGATCCCGAAAATAATAATTATTATAATATAATATTATTTATTACACGGCTCTTCTTAATGCTGTAGATTAGAACGTTCCATTCACTTGAATGGGCCTTCCAAACGTTCGGCGGTCAATTATTTTCGTATAACAGACCGTTGCTAATAATAATTGACCGCTGTCTGTCTGTCAATACTATGAATGGTAACAAATAAATAATAATAATTTATATGAGGTTAGTACACAGTCATAGCCATAAATGCAATGGTTCTAATAATTGACAATCTTTTCTTTCGGTGTTTCGGTTTTCGGTTTTCGGCCTTGGTTTCCTCATTTTTGGTTTTCGGTTTCGGCCAAGAATTTTCATTTCGGTGCATCCCTAATAAATTACAACATAAATTAGACAAATATCTGTGTCGTGTTTTATTTTGAAATTTGAAATTTTATTTAGAAAAGCGTTACGTTTGTATTACTTACGTATGGACGTATGTGCGTGCGTGAGCTGTGAGTGAAGGTGAACAGCGACAAGTGACGCTAGCCAGGTTACCCTCAAGATGTCGGCTCACGCTAAGAAAAGAAAAATTGATAACGAATGCCGTGTTTTCAACAAGACATGGACTGCCAAGTATTTCTTTATAGAAATTAAAGGTAAAGCCGTGTGCTTAATCTGTGGTACACAGGTCGCTGTGTTAAAGGATTATAATTTGAATCGCCACTACACGACCAAGCATGAGGATAAATACAGAAATCTGTCTGATGAAGAGCGTGCGCGGGAGTCTGATGCGTTGCTAGCAAAACTGCAAACCCAACAAGGACTTTTTACGAAACTTCACACCCCCAGAGATGCAGCCGTCAGGACAAGTTATGTAATTTCTCACAAAATCGCCAGAAAAAGTAAGGCGTTTTCTGACGGAGAGTTTATTAAGGAGTGCTTATTGGACTCTGTTGCGCTGATGTGCCCGGAGAAAAAGGGCGCATTTGAGAACGTGTCACTCTCCCGACGCACTGTAACGAGGCGGGTTGAGGACATCGCTGGAAACTTGGAGCTTCAGCTGAAGAACAGAGCGGCCGACTTTGACTGTTTTTCTCTGGCTTTGGATGAGAGCTGCGATGTACGTGACACCGCCCAGCTACTCATCTTCTTACGTGGGATAACTGCAGACTTTCAAATCACGGAGGAGTTGGCAGCCATGCAGTCAATGAAAGGGACAACCACTGGTAATGACTTGTTCACAGAGGTAAATGCATGTTTGGACATGTTAGGACTGAAATGGGACAAGCTGGCAGGTGTGACAACAGACGGTTGTCCAAATCTGACGGGGAAAAATGTTGGACTTTTAAAGAGAATGCAGGATAAAGTGACAGAAATGAACCCTGTGCAGAAATTGACATTTTTGCATTGTATTATACATCAGGAAGTGTTATGTAAGACAGTGTTAAAAATGAACCATGTTGTTGATGCTGTAACTAAAACAGTTAACTTCATCCGAGCGAGAGCATTAAATCACAGACAATTTGTTGCATTTTTGGAGGAAAATGAGATTGAACATGGTGACATAAGCTATCACTGCACTGTCAGGTGGCTCAGCCTTGGCAAAGTACTGAAAAGTGTCTGGGACCTGAGAGACCAGATTCAGGATTTCTGTGTTAAGAAAGGACATGACATCCCAGAGCTTTCAGATGAAGACTGGGTGGCAGACCTCGGATTCGCTGTGGATGTGACTGCACTAATGAACGAACTAAATGTCAAACTGCAGTGCAAGGGCCTTTTTGTGCATGAGATGTACAGTGCAGTGAAGGCTTTCATGAGAAAGTTGCAGCTTATCTCAAGCCAAGTGAAGGACAACATTCTGACCCACTTGCCAACACTAAAGGAAGCCAAAAGATCAGCCGATCACCTCCACAAGTAGTCAACCATGTTAGAAGCACTGCATGCAGAGTTTTCGAGGCGATTTCAAGATTTCAAAACTCTTGAGAGTGAAATGCACATGGTTTCTTCTCCCTTCAACTGCAGTGTGGATAATGGACCAAGTGATGTTCAGATGGAACTCATTGACCTGCAGTCTGACACACTTCTGGCAGAGCACTTCAGGTCAGTCTCACTGCTGGACTTTTACTCCTCCCTCAAAGAGGAGAACTTTCCACACCTGAGGAGGCATGCTCAGAGGATTCTAGTCCTCTTTGGATCTACCTATGTATGTGAACAGACATTCTCAGTGATGAAGTTCAACAAATCCAAACACAGATCCTCTATCACTGATGACCACCTCTCAGCTGTCCTTCGCATAGCCACCTCAGACATTCAGCCAGATTTCAATGCCCTTGTTCAAGCCCAGAACAGACTGGATTATTCTCACTGAAGAGGTAAAATGAGGTGGAAAACATTACAAGTTATTGTTTGTTGTATTGCTGTATTTCTATAAACTTGTTAAGTTGTTTGTTGTTTTTCATTGTTTGTGGAGATTAACAAGTTAAAAATAAATTGCACTGATTCAATAATTGTTTTTGTTTTCTTATTTGACTTATACACCACAATTTCACATTGCCTAATATAAATATTTTCAAAATATATAATTTAGTGCATTTTACAATGGAAGAAAGTTGAGCAGAATTAAGTTCAAGTTATCGTTGGTGTGGCCCTCTGACACAATTCAGGTTTCTCATGTGGCCCCTTGTAAAAATTAATTGCCCACCCCTGTAGTAGTGGGACAGTTGAAGAGCTCAACCGACGTTGCGCAATATTAGTGCCTTTACATTTACGGCATTTAGCAGACGCCTTTATCCAACGCGACTTACAACAAATACATTTGTTTCAGTTAGTGAATCATCTATCCATCAGTCATCATCAGTCATCATAAGAAAAAGTAATCTATGGTAGGTGGGTAATGTGTGAATATGTTTTGTCTTCATACATCTGACACTGGTCGAACTGATCGTATCTGCAAACACGTTTCCCTTGATTTTCTGCCTTGTAACCGTCTTCAAAGTGTCATGTGATTCTCAAGTTCACAGCCAATTGGATACAGGCCTATCTATAATTGAATACATTGGGATCCTTCAGTCCAAATTCCACAATATGCACGATTGTGACACTTACCAGAGCATGGTTCAACCACCTAGGAATTATTTCGTCAAGGTACTTTGGGTACACCAGCTCTCTGTCATAGGCATATATCGACCAGAAAGATGAAAACACAAACTGTGGAGACAAGAGGAAAGTTAGAGTGCCTAATTCAAAGCAGCGTCATTAGCATGAGCAATTAGCCAATTTTGTGCAAAAACTGAAAAGAAGACACTTACTGTACCGACAGGAAACGCTAGAACAGTGAATATGGTGTCCCGTAATTTTACAAGGAGGGATGGAACCCCGCCACGCAAACTTTTGGCTGGCAGTATGAGATGGATTATGTCGATCAAAACACAGAGTCCGAAAAACACCGTCTGCATAACCTGTGGAAAAATGACAGCATGTCGCATAATGATCAAGAATCACATTCTTGAAGTGAGCTCTTCTGATAGGTGTAACTGGTGAAATGTCATCTCCACTTTACTCATTACTAAGGACATGTAGATCTAAGTGGAGACAATGGGCCCTTTCATACCAAGGGGTTAACCCAGGGAAACTGCAGGCTATGGTAAAAATAGGTCTATGCGGGTCACCAGACCCATGTGGTCATTCCCAGGTCTGCTTTGGTGTAAAGAGGCAACCCATGTTTCTCATAAAGATATAGGCTTAGGCTAAAGATTCTATATGCAACAATGTCTCTCCTGTTGGGGTTCCATGGTCCCCCGAATGCATAAAAAAACAAACCCAATGCATTACCCCTTGTAAGGACAACATGCATGCATGCGCGCCTCCGGCTTGAATCTTGCATTGTCTCTTGTGCTTTACCCCCAATACGAACGTCGTGTTTTAGTCTAGATGTGTATGAGAAACCTGGGTTGCCCTTTTACACCGAAGCAGACCTGTGAATTACAGGGTCTACTCGATGTAAAACGAAAAGGGACGAATGACATGTTATGCCGATTCAAATCACATCAAAAGGAACTCCATATCGAATGTACAACATGACACTGACAGCAAGATACAGTAGCAACTAGGTCGGGTTACAACAACAACTTTTCCTCCATTCATTGCAATTCATTTCATATTAATGCATACTGTGGCTAGCTAGCTAGCTAGCTTGATGTCAGCAGCAGAAAGCTATACGCTTACCAGATTGATGAAAGTCAAGTATTTCCATCGGCCTCCATATGATTTCGCTCCTGGATGCCCCTCTGTGATTTTTAACGAGCAATTGACCGATAGCGTGAACATATACCATGCAAATATTGCCATATGAATGCACACATACGATCCCCAGGACATGGTCGTAGCCATTTTGACAGTGCTAAATCAGCAGCGGCATCGGTGCTTCCATTCCAGAGATGTAGATCAATAACAATACCTAGTGGTAGAAAACAGTACTACAGTCTATGTATGATATTGTTATTTTTTATTGGTAAACATCAAACCATGGACTTACCATACACTTATTAATTAACATCAAACTCTTGTGGACTCTTTATAAGTAGCGTGTATGCGGGGCTCCCTTGTGAAAGAGACCTGGGTCTCAATGGGAAACTATAAAATAAAATAAAGGTTAAATAAAAAAATAAAAAAACATTGCTGTGATGTTCTCATGCATTAGCTGTTATCGATGGTATGTCAAGTCTGTATCCATTTGCTCATATTAATGACGCAATTGGGCTCAACAAGCTTATTGCGGATATTAAAAATGTGTGTGCATGGCACAAATAAGTATTTGACATATACATTGATTATATTGTGTGTCTGCCAAGAGATATTTTTTTAATCATCAAGTGTTATAAGTGTTCCACTTCATCATAATCATTTCAAACCCTCAACAGTCTTTGTGCATTTTCCACCATTTAAATCTCTGAAGTCGATTGTATTTGTGAATTGTGTTTCTATTGGTTGACTTTAATTGACGTGGTTACCTGTAACAGATGATTGCGATTGTAGGAGATTATTAATAAACTGGTGTCTCACGGTGTAGTTTGCCAGTCAAGGTGAACCACAGGTCGCAACTCTGAATCTGCAGTTTTAGAACAAATGTTTCTATGTTCTTTTTAGGCCTTTTTATGTCGAGCCAACACTCTCACACCCGTCTGTGTCTGCTCAAATTGTTTCTATAAAGATAACTTAGATATCAATATATCAATATATTTTATTATTTATTATCAAAACCTGAACGTACTAAGAAAACCTACAGATGGCAGCAGAGACGCACGGTGACTATACGATCATATATTTTTTATCTACTCATTCTATTTCTATACAGAGAAACGCGCCTTTGCAAAACACTTCCGTGCTCCACATAGGCAAACACACAATGCCTGATGGGATAAGAGTCCATTGCCGAACAGCTGTACATCCCTTGTGCTAGTTTTGGGTACTGCAATCCTACATTTCCCGACAAGCACTGCCATTATCTTCGAACTCTCCCAGCTGGGTGATCTGACAGCAACGGACCGCTTCTCCCCAATCGCTCTGAGCAGCCGGGGAGAGGCGAAGGGCAACCGCAAATATGGAACAATTTTAAGGGATAACAGCAGCCTCTCCTGCCGGAAAAAAAATCAAAGAACCACAGCTACATGACAGAAAACGTAATACCCAAAGCGGCAACGAGAAACGCAAGAGTACCAATCATGCAGTTCAAATACAGAAGAATCTAATCATCATCTATTCCAACTAAAGGGGTTGTCCGCGATCCTTCAAGCCGTCCCGCATCGCTCGTCGTAGATCCCCCTAGCGCTACGGCCGAGGTTGCTCAGCATCCCCAGCCGGCAAACATGTCCGTGGAGGAGCAGCGCTATTCCGACGCGATGCTGGTGCTAGAAGCTGGACCGGAGTGGCTCCGGTCCGAGATCGAACGCCTTTCCCGGGAGCTGAGTGAGACCACCCATGAGAAGATCCAGGCTGCGTCGTACGGGCTGGCGGTGCTGGAAGAGAAACAGCAGCTGAAACAGCAGTATGACGACCTGGAGGTCGAATACGAGACAGTGCGGCAGGAACTCGACCAGCTCAAAGATGTATGTAGCCCTTTTTAAGTGTATTCCTAGGCTAGTGCATGAATTGGAAAAAAATATGGATGCTATTATATTCAACCCTATGTGTTCATTACAAGATCGATGTAGGTGTGATCATTGGGATTCACTCACAGTAGACCATTGTATTATTGTAAGGTAAATGAATAGTAGCCTATAGTAGACTAGTGTTACTATAGGCCTACTGTGTGTTAATTGAAGATATCCTGACTTTGACACCCCATGAGCAACACCTGAACCCCTCATCCTACAAGGTCAAATGTAGGGGGATGAGGGGCCTCATATTCAGTGATTCCTATGTGAGCACATTGGTAGCCTCTTCTTGAGGAGTTCATGTCCTGCATAGAATAGACTACCATGATGTAGCTTACTGCCACATTCCATATCTCAAAGTGGAATTATTATGGTTTTTGGGTTTTTTTATCTGTGATTTTTCTGTTGGCAGTGAAATGTTTGACACTGTAGCTGATGTTTTCCAGACAAGTTGCAAATGTATCAATGTTGTGTGTTTGAATGTTCATCTTTGCCATCAAAATCCTGCTTGTTGATGGGAACATTTTTGTGTTAACGATCATTCACGCCACTGTTGCTACTCTGGTGTGCTATATGCAAAGTAGTGAACTCAGTAGGCAGTTGTAGCATTTGGTTAGAGAGATTAGAGAGAGTCTCTCAAACCCGAGGCCCTAAATGAGCAGGATTTTCTAGTCTGGTTGGAAAAAAAAGGCGGGCATACGGTAGTTTGAATTTTAAAATGTCCCGCCTAAAAATGAGGAAGGATGTGGAGGAAAATAAACAAGTTACGACTGTTCAGGAATGGGAGGAATGCTGCTGGTTTTCTAGCCTGGCTGGAGAGACAGATAAAGGATGCCTCTGTGTTATTGAACCCGGCCTCTTTCCCTCCTGTTTACACACTCAAATCATAGTTTTCCCCTCCCTGGCAGACGTTAGGGCCTTGTGATTTTGATTAAAACGGACTAGAAGTAGGTTAGAGAGTCAGAGCTATCCGCTGCAGCTGCTGGACAGATCATGTGTCCCAGAGCAGTTTTTTTTGGTGAAAAAAAAAAAAAAAGGGGGATGTCCTCTTACTGTAGCACAGGATATTTCAGCGCTGAATATATTTCATGAGAGTAACTTCATGGCCTGGATGAGTCACTTCCTCCGTCCGAGGCCCACAGTATGTGGAACTCTTCCAAGAGATTTGAGAACTTCCCAGTTCCATCCCTCAAGACTAAAGACCAATGGCTGTGTTGCTTGGGTACCCCATGACACACCCCATTTGCCTTGCCAAAACATGTGCACCGAGACATGTGCATCCCTTGGGTATGTTGTCTGTTTGTGAGAGGGATGAGAGAGAGGAAGAGAAAGAGAGAGGGAGGGAGGGAGGGAGGGAGGGAAGAAGGAGAGAGAGATAAACCCACGGCTGAACAGATATGACTACGCAGTGAGAAGTGGAGACAATGACCTCATAGTTATCCTACCCCCCCCCCCCCCCCCCCCCCCGCTCTTCCCCTGTCTGTGGTCGACCGCTGGGTTTTTAGATAGGAGTACTTGGGGCTGCCTCAGCAGCTCCTGCTCCGTTGTCCCATGCATTCCTTCGGCGAGTAGGCCAGCCTCACAGAAAAACAACACGAAATAGCCCTGAATAGAGGAAACAGACTGGAAACTGGTGAGAATGGTAACCATGACAGCAAAGGAAGAGAGAATAGGGTCAATGGAGTGATGGCTTTGGTTGCTCCAAGACACAGATAGTGATGCTTTTGTGTTTTTTTTTTTTTTTTTTTTTATATTCTTTTTTTTCTTTTGCAATCTACCAAAAGGCCTATTAGCCTATCCCCTGAAAGCTGGCAGTTGCTAGAATGCAGTCTGATTTATCACACTTTTGTCAAAATCACCAAAGTGTGGTGTCTTGGTGACTGGTCAATAACAGTGCCAAATTTAACCCAAAGTTTGATTCCTTCTCACCGGTTCCTCTGAAATAGGCTAGCCTTAGCTAACGAGGTACTGAGCTGAATGGGGTATCGCTGCTCCTGATCATTCCCTTTTGTCCGGTCACCGGTGTAATGAAGGCTTCTGTTTCGTAATTCACTGTGCTTTATAAAGGGGTTGCAAAGGTTGTGGCTGGCATGGCACCCCTCCAGACACAATGCACCTTGATAAGGAGAGGTCATTAGCAGGGCCCATTGTGAAAACGGAGGTTTCCATTGCGTGCCACGATCGGCTTGCCATACCTTGCCATAGGTCTTGATGTTGTTGAGAGACAATGTTGTACATTTTGTCATAGGGCCTTGGCTCGTTGGGTCTTCTTCTCCTCAACTTGGAGGATGGGAAGATCACGGGCACAATAAATGGATTTTCACTACTTTCTGATGAGAGCACCACTTTTCTCATGTAAAAATAGACAGAAATTGTCCATCTGTGTAGCCTGTTAACCCCAATCATACCCGAAGGCAGTGATGGGAGTGAGTTGTGATGTCCAGCCTGGTGTCCTCAGGGTTAAATGTTGGCCATAGATCAACGGTCAAGGTTCACTGCAGAAGGTGACCCAAGAAGGACCATGTTTTCCCCTCCTCTCTCCCCCTCTCCCCCTCTACCCCTCTCCCCCTGTAGCTTTGTGTGCTCTGCTGTCTGTTATCAGGAAAGAGAACGGAAAACAAACAGACACCTTCCCCCTCGGATTTCCTCTTCTGGCACTGTGGGAGAAGAGCCTGTTTAGCAGGAGGCCAGGGTCAAAGACAAGAGAGGGACTGTCAGACTGGGGGCTAAATATAAACCCTTATCTCAGAGGCTCTTGTCCGCTGGAAATTAAATATGATTCAAAATGTCCTCATACATCATAGGATACAGGATTCCTCCATGTGAGGAATTGCTTATAACGTTATGTATCATTAAGTGTTCTGTAATATTGTATTCTGTATTTTGCTCATTTCTATCTTACTTAGTTAAGGGAGAGGATTTAGAAGAGCTAGTCTTACTTACAGCCGTAATAGTTTTCTCTGGAGACTGCAGAGAGTCGAGCTGACCTAGAATGTTGAGTGTCTTTGTCTCTGGTGGTGGTTCAGGCAGTTGGACAGCTATGTGTTTAGTCAGGTAGCTAAATCATGTTGTCTGTCTTTTGTCTCTGGGGATGGTATGATAAGTACCTGGCTGCTATTTACCCTGGTGAATACCATGTTTGGTTGTCCTTTCTCTTTGGCTGTCCTCTCCGAGGACTTAGACAGACTGGAATAAAAGAGCCGGTGAGATTTATACAGCAGTCCAACACTGAAGCCTCCCCAGCTGACCCTATCCCATACCACACACACATGGACACACACACACACACACACACACACACACACACGGCTATTCGTTGCGTTTATAGGGCCAGATGTTACTCTTTTGTCCCAATCTGGGTAGAAACAACAAACCAGAAATCATCATTGGCAGTGAGCAAACCCCAGCTGCCCTTTCAGGTCTAAATCTGGGGGCAGGAGAGGGCACACACACACACACACAGCCCACACCAATCTGGAGGCAGGAAGATGGAGGAATTCAGCTCTCAGCTGTTGCTTAGTAACGGCACAGCTCTTTGCCTTCCTGTGAGAAGCCGGCTTGCTGCCTCCTCAGCAGGTGATGAGAGAGTCAGTGTGTGACTGCTGCTCTGCTGCTCTACAGATTCACTATTAGCAGCTACACTGCTACTGTACAATGGGACATACCATATAGCCTAGTAATGAAGGAAAATCTGAGAAATACTTCTTCATCCCCACTACCCCCCGGTGCAAGTTTCTCTCCTGTAAATAAATAATAATAAAAAAAATCTTCCTTTCTTCTAGCATTGTGACTGCCAATGGCCCCTGGTCCTAGCATAAATACATTTTTCTTATGATGACTGATGGATAGATCTCAGATCTGTTCTCAGAACCTTTTTTGTGGTCCAGTGGTTTCATCCACAGATTGAATATCCCAGATTGTATTCACCTGCTGACCTAAACCTTTAGATGGTCATTGTCACACTGCTCATGCTTGGTGGAGTGTTACTGCTGGCGTATTGTCATTGATTGGGCTTCTCACCCTCTCCCTGCATTCCATAACACTCCAGCTAGATGAGAAGGGGGGAGGGGGGGGGGGGGGGTCATGGTCATGTCCCTCTGTTTGTCTTTGCATTGACTCCTGTCATCGTCTAAGTGAACCGGTGACATGCTAAATCCCCCCTCTACCGCCCCCACCACACCCTCCCCCAGCCTTCCCCAAGTCTCACCTCACTGTCCCCATGTCATGAGAGGGGAAGACACCGTGCTCTGCCCGCTGCTTCCAGGGACTGTTACCCGTTCAGACCGACCTCATCGAGAGGGGAGGTAGCAGGCCGGGCTGGCCGTTACGCCGGATTAGACTGTCCATCTGTCGGCCATTTGCATTGTGGGGCAGTTGGCCCCCCGACCCCTGTGGTGAGCCCTGGGGGTCCCGCTGTACTACTACTAGGGGCTTTTACTTGTGTCTGTCATTACTTTTAGTGCTTATATTTATGTTTTTATAGTTATTGTCCTGTATTATTGATTGTTGTACAGCTGCTCTGCCTCAAGCGTTTCGTTGCGTTGTGTACTTACATATCATGTAATAAACAAATAAACTCGAAACTTGTGCTGTACTACATTGCTCTATCCTAATACTCTACGGACTTCTAGCAAAGAGACTGGCTTGCAACACACAGAACAGAACTGGGCCTACGATGTTATACTGTACCAGTCAAAGGTTTGGACACACCTTCTCATTCAATGGTTTTTCTTTATTTTTTATTATTTTCTACATTGTAGATTAATATTGAAGACATCAAAACTATAAAGGAACACATATGGAATAGTGTAGTCAACAAAAAAGTGTTAAACAAACCAGAATATGTTTTATATTTTAGATTCTTCAAAGTAGCCACCTTTTGCTTTGATGGCAGCTTTGCACACTCTTGGCAAGGTGTGTCCAAACTTTTGACTGGTACTGTATGTCTTCTATCTGTTTCCGTATCGGAATTCAGAGAATCAAGTGACTCCAGTGGTCAGATCATATCAGCGCACAATGTTTGTTCTCATTAAGTCATCAGTGCACATTCCACACAGACCCATAAACTGATAAGAAGGCACTTCACTCTGTGTCCTTTTATGATCTGACCGTCGACTTTTAAACTTGTTACCGTACACAGTAAAACTTCTAATCACAAGAGGTAAATTACATTTTACGATATCTTCACAGCTGAGGAGAGTAGAGGCCAGTCTCCCCCTACAGCTGGTGTTGATATTCTTACGTTAAGCCACTCAAGGATGACATCATGTTGCCACACCTCCAACTGTTGGTGGCCAGGTTAATTCAGTCCCTGAATTAACCTTGTGTTGCCTGTTTCTCCTGTGGAGAGACCAGGAGAAGCTTGTGTCTGTTGAGAGAGGCTTCCATTTCAGGGAAGCTTCTCCTTGTTTTGGTTCAGATCAGCTCCAGGCCTCCAGTAGGAATGTCATGTGGGAGACAGGCTGGCCATAAAGATGTCACCAGCTCTCCTATTAGTTAGAGGGGTCGGACAACAGGCTGATAGAGGAGAAACCCATAGCTTTCTCCCCCACTACTCTACGTATTCCTATTTATTAGACACACATAAACACACACACACACACACACACACACACACACACACACAACCACTCACTCACTTCTGCCTTGACAAAGGCCTGGTGTTCTTTTGGGTCCTTGTGGCATTGTGGCGAGAGTGTCAGAGAACACAGTAAAGCCATTCAGTCACACCCTCTCTCTCTCTCTCCCTCTCCCCCTCTTTCTCTCGCTCCCTCTTTCTCCTATGCCTGTCTGTAGCAGCAGCAGCAGCAGCAGCTGTGGATTGTGCTGTGGAATTCTCCCGGACAAAACAGAACCCTAAACACAGTTAAGCTCAGTAAAACCTGGGCGCTCTGTGCTCAGCTCGCTGGCCTTTGTGTGCCTGAACCCACTGGGGTTAACAGGTCTTGGGTGTCACAGACGAAGGGAGGGTTAAACGCTCCCAGAACACAGCGGACGACAGAGGCTATATTGAGAGGCCTCCCATTGTTGCTACATTTGAAAAGATCGGTCACTTTTGTCCCTGTTAAATGCCAGATCACCAGAGCATACATCGCAATGTCCTTTGACAAAGAGGTTTGGTGTGACACTGTGGACCCTCCACTGTGTTCATGCTGTCAAAGATCTTGGATCCCTATTGGACGAAAAATAGGAGGAGCATAACGCGTCATCATCGTCGGCTCCCTTATAAGGGAGATGTCATGAAAGTCAACCTGAGTTTGTTTGTAATGTTGTGGCCCCAGGGTTGGGTGGGGCTTGTTCTGGAGGGCATCAGTATGGAGCTCTGATGTTGATGGACTGGGTCTCCCTCTTTGGGTCTAAGCCAGGACTTTGATTAGCTTACTGGCTGATCTGTATGGATGGGAGGTTGCTGAGTGTGTTCAGGGGGTTGTTTTAGTTTGATGGCTGTCCTTCTCTGAACTATCTGTACTCTGGTAGCCTCCCTGCCGCCCCGCGCCCCCTCCTCCTCCCCCCTCATTGTTTGGGGTGTTCTAACCGCCCCTTTCATCTGCGGCGGCCCACGCTGGAAGCCTGCTCCGCAATTAAGAGGTAATCTTTTCTAAATGGCACTAAATAAAGTCCCAAATCCCCTCCCTTCTGGGCCTAAGAGGATGAATCCCAGCCGCTGTGCAAAGGGCTTACGGAGGTCTGGGAGCCCGGCCAGGGCCAGCCACTCTCAGCCCTCAGCCCTCAGCCCTCAGCCCTCCACCAGGGACCGGCAGGCTCTTTTGAGTGTGCTGCTGCCCTCTGTCCCCTTTAGAAGAGGTAGGAGAAACAGACTAAACAAAGACAGAGCACACCAATGTTTGCTCAACAAATAGCTCCATTAGTTAATAGTTCCATTCAGTCTTCTTCAAGTGATCCAGCCGGAGGTGACAACTACTGTACAGTAACTTGGATCAAGTGACCGTAACCTGCTTGACAGTGAAACAGACCTACCCCCCCACCCACCCACATTTTATTCAAACTGACTGCTGTTAAAAGTCTTAATGACTTTGGAGGGTTTTTGTGGAGTACCCACAAAAACCCTTTTGTTTTATTTATTTATTTATTTATTTATTTATTTTGTTTTATTTTAAGTACAGTGAAGGCGTGTTTGTTGCCTATGAGTTTTTCGTCGGTGAGGAGGAGTGACAGGCGTGGGTTGGTTGGTTCGTTCGTTGGTTGGCTCTGGTGAAAAGGGCTGAGTGTTTGTGAAGTAGTATGCCAATAGTACAGGATAGTTGAAGTGGGGGCAGCTGTGTTTGTTGCTCTTTAGTTTGGTATGTGGGCCTCTGTTGGGAGGCTAAAGGTTAGCAAGGGGAGCTGGACTTCATCCTCAGTGTGGCAGTAGGAGCTGTACGGTGGCCTGGAGGGGGTCAATCCTAGTGCTGGTGGAGAGCAGTAGGTGTGATGATTGAGGAGTGTCTTGATCGTTCTCAGAAATGTAGCCCAATGCTGTCCGCTTGGCACTTTAACCCAACGATACCGGTGTGGAGAAGGCCTGTTGAATCTAGCCACCGCCCTGCATGGCGAGGCTGTGGCCCTTGCCGGCTGGAGAGGGTTAATTCCCCATCTGCCCTCCCTCCCATATTAGCTGTATTTAGCGTTGCCAAGGTCAGCTTTTTTTAGTGGATAATGGCAGTTGGGAGTTTTCCCTCCCAAGCCGAATACCCCAGGGATTCAGGAGTGCGCAACGAGCCAAAATGTGTGTTGCGTGTTGTGTGCGTGTGTGCGTGCGCGTGTTACATTGACAGTGGCTTGATAAACCACCAGCCTCAACAATGACAGGCCGGCCAGCAGGGTGCGTGGGTCGGTCTGAGGTCAGTCTCTGTCCAGGCAAATCTACTTTGTCCTGGGATGAGGTGATATTGTTGTTGTTGTTGTTGTTGATCATTTCCTGTTCGTCATAGTTGTGCCAGGGGATTGGGCGACAAATCTCTGCTCAGCTTCTAAGCCCCCCCTGTGCTGAGTCGCCTCACCTGAGTTTGGCACAGATCCAATATCCCTTCGGCCGGCACGTACAGATACTAGCTCTTTTCTGCCGTGGATTCACAGAGGTTAGGGCTCGGCCAAGAACGGACAACAGACATTCATTAAAATTTTATGGGCATTTTATGTTTACTAAAATCACGGTTAGATTTGACTAGAACTGATTCGGCAATAGTAATAATTTGTTTATTATTATTTTACATTTTACATTTATAGCATTTAGCAGACGCCTTTATCCAAAGCGACATACAGCAAATACATTTGTTTAAGTAAGTGAATCATCTATCCAACAGTCGTCATAAGACAAAGTAATCAATGCTCACACCAGGGGCCATTGGCAGTCGTAATGCCAGTAGGCAAATTCTTTTTTTTTTTCTTTTCTTTTTTTTTGGGCAATGTTTACTAAAATCACGGTTAGATTTGACTAAAACTCATTCGGCTTCAACTGTAGCCTACAAACCCAATTTTGCTTCCTTCAGTGGCACTTTCAACCAGAGCAGAGCTTCAGTCACTAACCCTAACCCTAACATCAGATCCAGTCTGGTATTCATTCATGAATGAATCAAGTCAAAGGGCATAGAGAGCAGCTGTATGGTGGCCTGATAGTGTCATTATTCCAGGAGTGTAATCCTGTTAGTGGAGGCCCTGTGGCCAGATTAAGCTAAAAGCAGAGTGTCAGGTCATCCCCTAGCGATAGGCTTGAGGTCCTCTGTCACGACGCCAGGGTTCAAAACACAGAACTTTGGCCTCTCTGTGTCTGGCGGCCATTTTTCCTTCTCCTCCACTCCATGCCTCTTCAAATCCCTCAACAAAGAATGGTGTGTGGGTGTGTGGTGTGGGTGTGTGGGTGTGGTGTGGGTGGGTGGGTGTGTGAGTGTGTGTGTACATGCTGTTCCAAACATACACAGTGGGGCTCACTCATCCTTCTCCTTCCTCTCCTCTCGTCCTGCTCCTGTCGTCCTCACCCGTCGTCCTGTTGTCCTTTAACTCTCTGTCATCACATTCTGTCCGTTCCTCAACCAGCTGATGAGGCGAGATGTTTTGTCTTCGCCACAGAATGCACACTCCAGCACATTCTTATCAAACAAGTATCTTTTAATTGTCTCTCTCTTACGTGTGTCCCTTTTTGTTATTATTATGATTGTGATATTATCGAGAGTGATAGTGGCAGTAGGGATGGTAATTAAGTCCTGAAAGAGGGGGGGGGAAAAAAAACTGTTTTGTTAGTCCTCTCGGTTACTGGTGAAAAGCTTAACACCCGGTACTACCTTGGGGTATTTACTGGCACTACTGTCTGTCCTTGAAGACCAGCAGACAACCTCCACATTTCTGACACACTGTGTTTGAGGTAACCCGAGTCACCTGCCTCTGGGGAGAGGTGCTCCATTCTGCTGTTTGGAGCGGCGCCCGGTTAAAAATAACTGCCTTATCGGTGTGGGCAGGATGGCATGTGATACTGTATCTATCTGTACGTTATATAAAACAGACCAGATAAATCCAACTTCTCCCAAGTGTGTGTGTGTGTGTGTGTGTGTGTGTGTGTGAGAGAGTGAGTGTGTGGGCGGGCGCACGTGTGTGTGTGTGTGCGTGCGTGCGTGCGTTTGCTTTCGCTCCCACCTGCATTGTTTCCTATATTAGTATCTGTGGATGAACTCTATCATCAGATTCCCCTCAACCGCTGCTCACGATTCCGTTGCCAACCGCTCCGGGTAACATTAGCTTCCCTCAAGGCCGGTCTGCAGCCGCGCCGCGCCGCTCAGTCAGGGAAACCGATAGCCTGCCTCACCGCTCGATTCCCCCCCCCCACCTCACCCCCCCCTCCTCCTCCCCTGTTGTTGTGAGCAGCTGCACAGCTGCCAACCACCTCCACTCCTCACCAGGGGTCAAAGGCAGACCGATGGAGGCTGCACATCCACCAGTTAGGGGTCAAACGTTACAGTGGGTCACACAAGCGTGCTTCACCCCTCCTCCTCGCCTCAGCCCCCCCCCCCTCCCAGACAGCTACCCCCCCCCCCCCTTCCCCTACTCCTTCCCTTGATTGAATTACAGTCCCGACTCCCATCCTGTTTCGGCATCCTGTTTACCTCAGCAGAGCTGGGGGGGTCATTTAGAGGAGGCCAGAAGCAGCTGAAAAATGACTCTGGGGCAGACCGGAATGCCTCTGAAGGAGATAGGAGGGTCAGACCACAGAGAGTTAGTCAGGGAAGCCACTGTCCACCCCTCGTTTCCTCCTGTGTGTGTTGTTTACCTTCCCGTCTTTAATACGCTGCTGCGTTTCCTTTTCCTCACTCACTGTCGCCAAGGAGACGGAGACGGTCAGTCAAGAAAGACTTTACTTTGCTCAGCTGTTCATCAGGGATGTAGAGATCCCCCCTGCCCCCCCCCCCCCCGGGAAGAGGGGAGCATGCCAAAAAACTAAAGAAAAAAGGGAGGAGCAGAAGGAGGAGACATGCTCATTAGCATAATATGGACGGAGGGAGGAAATAAAGATGTTTGTGGTAGCTAGGAGTGGACAGATGGTGGATACCCTGACCCCGGCCCCTGACACACACACACACACACACACACACACACACACACACACACACACACACACACACACACACACCAGCCCCACCCCTATCTTCGGCAGAAGGGCTCAGACAGGGGAAGCAGAGCTGGGATGAGGTGTCAGACTCAGTGATTAAAGACTTCCATTCTTCCCTCCGTCCCATCCTTCTTACATCCATCCATCCTTCTTCCATCCATCCATCTGTCTATCCATCCATCTTATGCCTCGAACCTGTCGCTGCAGCCAGACAATGAAATGAGGCGCAGCAATTTTTTACATTTTGACTGTATGAATTTTTCTGTATAAAGTGTGCAGGGATTTGGAAACCTATTTAGCCAACTCTATTTGCATTGCCCCGTTGAAGTCTGTGGGGGAATCGGAGAGAGGGGGGAGAGATGCCTGCAGGAGCTGTTTCATTGCTCTGATACAAGGGAACATGGAGGCGAGGGAGTAGGAGGAGATGTCTACGTAACCATTCCCTGTGTAGCCGAGGTAGACGTTGACACGCCCCTCTCTCCAGGCCTCGCTTTCTTCATG
Organism: Argentina silus; assembly: GCF_951799395.1. Lineage (NCBI taxonomy): Eukaryota > Metazoa > Chordata > Actinopteri > Argentiniformes > Argentinidae > Argentina > Argentina silus. The sequence goes on from NC_139662.1 coordinate 20,664,613, forward strand.
TTCCTGTTTTCTAACCGGCTCCCCTCAGCGTGAAGCAGCCTAGATTTAATAGGCCATTTTACGCTCCGTCCTACCGCCACCACACCCAATTTAGCCCAATTCCTCCAGGCCGCTCTCTCGCTCCAGGGCTCCTGTTAACAATAACATTATTATCAGAGGGAAAGAGGGAACCCCCACCGCCTCCTCCTCCTCCCCCTCCTCCTCAGTGAAAGTGGGTGTGTGTGTGTGTGTGTGTGTGTGTGTCCCTGCTGGCTGTGGTGTAGGGCTGTGGAGGGCCAGAGTGTGGAGGAGAGAGGACCCTCAGTCAGGGACCCTCAGGGTTAGTGGAGGAAAGAGGACCGTCAGTCAGGGACCCTCAGGGTTAGTGGAGGAAAGAGGACCCTCAGTCAGGGACCCTCAGTCAGGGACCCTCAGTCAGGGATCCTCAGGGTTAGTGGAGGAGAGGAGAGGATGAGAGGAGCGAGAGAAGGAGGAGTTGTAGAGAGGGGGTGGGGCAGGGTGCATGGATCAACAGCGGTAGCAGCAAGGGACTGGTAGACCGGGGGTGGGGGGGGGTGGGGGCTGTGTGTGTGTTTAGGGAGAGTGGTGGGAAGGGGCTCCTTTAATTGGATGTGTGCCAGTCTCTCAGGGGTCCTTGAGAACTGGGACTGGGATATTGAGATATGGAGAGGGAGAGAGGGGGGAAGGGGCTGGGAGGGGCAGGAGATGGAGATGGGGAGAGGGGGAGAGGGGGACGGGAGGACGGGAGGGGCAGCGGGCGATGCCAGGGCTTCCTGTGGGAACCGGCATGCTCTCTTTTAGGTGAGAGAAGAATAATAGAGGAGGGAAAAGCCCCGATCCCACCAGCAGCCAGCAGCCAGCAGCCTCCTTAATGACATGAAATAGCCAGGACCTCATAGAACTACTTCTACTTCTAATGTGTGTGTGTGTGTGTCTGTGTGTTTGTGAAGGTGTGTGTTTGTGTGTGTGTGTGTGTGTGTGTGTCACATGGAGGGGTGTTTTCCTGCTTTCGTTCAGACGTCTTGGAGTGCGTTGTGTCGTCTTATTTCACATCATGTGAGCGTGCAGGCCCATATTAATAACCTCTTAAGCTTTACGCCCTATTTGACTCATTTCCGCCTAAAAACTAAACTGCTTATAAGATTAGAAACGTGATGATCGGATGCACAAGGATGCCGTTTCATAGGGAACACCTTGAGGTTTTGTGTGGATATGCTGGGGTCGTAGCTCCAAATAACATACTACACATGACAAGGAGATAAAGTAAACAATAATCACGTTAATACTCAAATTTAAAGCAGAATTCGGGCCCAATTACGAGCTTAAGAGGAGGAGCTGGGCTTGTCTGGGCGGAGGATTGGTTTGTTAGAATGTCAAATGGAACTAAATGGAGATTAATGATCCTTCAACACATTTTTTGTCGATTCTAGTATGATGCTGCATGAAAGGCGTGATTGTTTGGTGCGTAACATGACACACAGTCCTGTCCATTGTATGCAGATTGACCTGTGCATAATATGACACACACTGTGTCCGTATGAGTGAGTAGGTCTCATATGGCAAGCCTGTACTATTCTGACCTGACTGAACCCCACTGGGACACACACACACACACACACACACACATAATGACATACACACACACAATGACATATACGCACAAACACAATGACACACTCACGGAGAGAGTGTAATTACTAGTAGTGGGAAAGGGGTCATTAGTCTGTCTGGGTTAGGGGGGCTAGTCCAAGGGACCAGGGCTGGGCGGGGTGGGGTGAGTAAGGGGAGAGGGGGGTGAGGGATAAGGGAATGGGGGTGAGGGATGGGTGGGTGGGTGGGTGGGTATGGAACGTCGAGGGGTGGGGGGGGGGGGGGGGGGGTATAGAATGAAGGTAGAGGGTTTAGGGTTGTACAGGGAAGGAGGGAGGGAGGGAGAAAGAAGGGTGTTAGAATGTATGAATGTAGAATGCAAATCTGGTATGCCACCATCCCTCCCCCCTGTTCACACTACTGATTGATTACACATGTCTGAGGAGTGATACATGAGTCTGGCATGGTGGAGGTGAACACATCAGGGTCTGGCACACAGTGTGAATCTAATAACAGATTATGACGAGGGTTAAATGACAGCTGGGTGTGGGACTCTGGAAGGGCATTAGATGATAGGGTGATGTACTGTCTGCTAACCAGGGCTTGGCTCAGTATCAGCTAACCCCTGCTTCCACGACCCTGACCTGAGCTAGGACAGGGTAAACAAAGGGATCCAAGGTCTTGGCTCCCCTCTCCCATAACCTTGACCGTGGCCATGGTAAGTGAAAACACACTTGGGCCTGTGTGTGTGTGTGTGCGTGCGCGATTGTGTGTGTGTGTGTCATTGTGTCAGCTGCTTGCCCCTCGTACATCTTGTTGAAAACAGGATACCGGTCAGCTTGTGAAGTCATCAGTGGGGAGTCTGTGGAGAGGAAGGGAAAGATCACACACAAATGAGTTAATTCAGTTCCTCGCTGTTTGCCCTGACACAGGCCCAGAGAGAGAGAGAGGGAGTACAGTACAACCCTTTACAAAGCCACCAAAGAACAATAGTAGCATTAAAAAAACGGCCTTCGTGAACATCAACAGATTGTGTCCAGACTTGCGGTTGTTTAGCGTCTGAGAGAGACGTTGAGATGAAGAGGAGGAGGAAGAGGAGGATGAAGAGGAGGATGAAGAGGAGGATGTAGAGGAGGATGTAGAGGAGCAGATTTGGTGAACGGGGCCACGTGTGTCTCTCTCTTTAGTGGTGGCACAGGGCTGTAAAACCAACCAGCCATCTGTGTCAGTGTGCCCCTCCTGCCCCTCCCTCCCCCGCCCGCCTGCCCGCCCCCCGCCCACCCCTCACTCGCTCGGTCGCTGTAATTGGCATGGTAGCCATAACAACGGAGGTTCCCCTGGGGTAGAAGCGTGTGGATCAGTGAGATTTCACCCAGACAGACGGATCTCCCTCTGTTAGCGTCGGTGAGCGGTTGGTGAGAGGGGCAGGCTGGCACCAGATAGGCAGGGGAGGGGGGGCGGGGGGGGGGGGCTCTTTGCATTTGCAAATCAGTGAGGTCCCAAACCCTGAGCCGGTACGGAACGCCTGTGATACGAGTAATGATAACAACCCTGGACCCAGACGCAGGCGCTGATGCGGACGCCTAATGTATGGCCTATATTAGACCTATTGAGTTCTGTTGTCCCTGGAGAGAATGCCTTTTCCTTTGGTCAATAGCAGATTTAGAATCCAAACAATAGACTGCATATCAACATCCTCGATACACAGCTGGTCCTTTACTATTTAAAAGGCTGCTGCTACATATTGCCAGTTCTTTGTTTTTCTGTTGAGACTTGTTTTAAAATAATTAGAGAGAGTTGCTCTGAGAAATGAAGTCGCCTCCGCATTGCGAAATAGTGAGCTGGCAGACAGATTTTCCTCTCGAAGGAGGAGAAATAACACGTTATTCTTTGCTTCCAGTGTTTAGCCCACCAGTGTTCCTACATAAATAAACCACTAACCTAGTGCTGGCCCAACCCTCTCCCAAAATTACCTTCACCCCACATAGTTCTGCTCTTTCTGTAAATGTTGAAAATGAGGTATGGTTTGTTTGGTGTAGACCTACATGTCTCTGTTCCCTGGAATGTAAACAGCCCCCCTGCATTAAAACATTCCATACAATGAAATAGCTGTCCTCAACATGCCCAAATCTGCTCACTGATAACAGTATTTCTTTATTAGAAAAAAAGAGAAAGGTACCTACGTACATTTCCGGACCTCGGGGGTCTAGTGCCCTGGCAGGGCAGTAAATTACTGCTTTTACCCAGTAATTACACTGCACCGAGCCTGAGTGCATGTACAGTACTGTAGAACAGGCAGACAGGCAGACAGGCAGACAGACAGGCAGACAGGCAGACAGGCAGACAGACAGACAGACACTACTCTGCAGTAATAATAGCACAGGGCTCTGTGTCCTCCCACTGCAGGTGTTTCACTATTCAAAAACTGCATAGGCTACAGACAGAATCGCTAACTCAGATCCCCACGACTGTGTAACTTATCTATAAAAGATGAAGCCTGCCTGACGCTCTCCTCTCCAAACACATCTGATGAAAACACTAATCAGCCTGAACTAGAGCTGAATCAGTGTCTTGATTGTGAGAGAATCTGTTGAGAGGAGGAGATACAGAATCGTTGATGCACTGCAGACTAATTGCTCTGATGTTTTCTGTGGTTGGGGGTGGGCTTTTTAGTCAGGCGTGTAAAGGGCCTCCTGAGTCTGATTAGCAGGGTATTCTAGCGCAGAGACGCTGTGGACGTGTGTGTGTGTGTGTGTGTGTGTGTGTGTGTGTGTGTGTGTGTGTGTGTGTGTGTCTGTGTGTCTGTGTGTCTGTGTGTCTGTGTGTCTGTGTGTGTGTGTGTGTGTGTGTGTGTGTGTGTGCGTGCGTGCGTGCGCGCGCGCGCGCGTAAAGATGTCAAATCCCTACTCTGCACACAAACTTTTTCCCAGTGTTGTGTATGTGTGTGTCTCAATGCATTTGTATTTGAGTGTTGTATTCCTTCTCCTTTGGTGTGTGTGTGTGTGCGCGCGTGTGTGTGCGTGTGTGTGTGCAGCTCTCTCAGAGCCCCAAGGTAAAACAGAGAACTCTGTGAGAACTGAACACACTCCTCTCCCTCCCAGGAGGACAAGCCCTGGCTTGCAACAGCAGGTGCTGCAGTACCCCTGGCTGCAGGGCAAACAGAGAACTTGTAAAATGGGGTGTGTTTTGGGACTAAATTGTCTGTCTGTGTGTGTGTGTGTGTGTGTGTGTGTGTGTGTGTGTGTGTGTGTGTGTGTGTGTGTGTGTGTGTGTGTGTGTGTGTGAATAATAGCCCAAAGGCCATGTTCTATGCAGAGAATCAATGTGGCTCTCGGCCAAACAAACTGCTAATGGCTTTTGCTTTCCTCGATCTCATTTTCATTCCTCTCTATCCCTCTCTCTCTCATTTCCTCCATTTCTCTCTCTCTCTCTCATTTCTCTTGTTCTCTCTCTCTCTCTCTCTCTCATTTCCTCCATTTCTCTTGTTCTCTCTCTCTCTCTAATGACCATGCTCTCATTCTGCCCACCATCATCAATAGGAACATGTAACAAGGGATGTTCTGATACGGGATCAGCTGTTAGTCAGATCATCAGGCATCATTTATCTCCTGTGAGAGGGTGACTCATCATGGCCGATCCACAGAGGGAGAATCTGTCAAATTCAGGGTTCCACCTGTCAAATGAACAGCTGGCGTCGTCAAGGTAACATAGTCCAGATAGCAGCATACAGTCAGTGTTCCGTGGGTTTAGGGAGATGATGATGATGATGATGATGAGGGATGTGAACCAGTGAACAAAGAGCAGTGACACAATCCACATCCTTTATTTCCCCTCTGTCTCATATTCCTCTTCTTACTCTCCTTTTTTCTTTCTCATGTCTTCTCTCTCTCTCTGTCTCTCTCTCTCTCTCTCTCTCTCTCTCTCTCTCTCTCTCTCTGTGTGAAGTGTGTCGTTCAGAGAGGTGATTCTAAGCCTGCTGTCACTCATTAACACAGTACCATTGGTTTTGACATCACACTGACAAATCAACTGCCAGCGTTAATGAGTAGTTAGGACACACACACACACACTCTCACACACACACACACACACACACACACACACATGGAAATGCTTTTCATTCCTCACTAAGGCTATGTAGGAGCAGGGCTATGCAGGAGCAGGGCTATGCAGGAGCAGGGCTATGGAGGAGTAGGGCTCTGGAGGAGCAGGGCTCTGGAGGAGCAGGGCTCTGGAGGAGCAGGGCTATGTAGGAGCAGGGCTATGTAGGAGCAGGGCTATGTAGGAGCAGGGCTCTGTAGGAGCAGGGCTATGCATATGTTGGAAAAACAGGGTCAGCTCTTTGTTAGAGTGAATGAGTAAACAAGTGAGAGCCTCCAGTGGTGTGTGTGTGTGTGTGTGTGTGTGTGTGTGTGTGTGTGTGTGTGTGTGTGTGTGTGTGTGTGTGTGTGTGTGTGTGTGTGTGTGTGTGTGTGTGTGTGTGTGTGTGTGTGTGTGTGTGTGTGTGTGTGTGTGTGTGTGTGTGTGTGTGTGTGTGTGTGTGAGAGAGAGAGAGAGATCCTCTGGTGCGTTCTTACTCCCAGCACTATGTTTTATCACTCAGGAGCCATTATGAAGAGCTCCCTGAGAGAGAGATCCATAATTGTAAGCATTTGATAATGGGTACTAAATATAGAAACGACAGGCACACCTTGAAGCTGTGTGTGTGTGTGAATGGTCTGTCTGTGCAGTGGCGAGAGAGAGAGAGAGAGACAGAGAGACAGAGAGAGAGAGAGAGAGGCTCTCCCTCCATGTGAGGTGTGATGCACGAGGCAGGAAGACCCATTCAGGGTGTTTTTTTCTCCCAGCTATGCTAGCCCCCCCTCCCCCACTATGCTAGCCTCTCTCCCCCCCCCCCACTATGCTAGCCTCTCTCCCCCCCCCCACTAGGCTAGCCTCTCTCCCCCCTCTCTCTACTAGGCTAGCCTCTCTCTCCCCCCCCTCTCTACTATGCTAGCCTCCCCCCCCCCCCCCCCCCCCCCCCACTATGCTAGCCTCTCTCCCCCCTCTCTCTACTAGGCTAGCCTCTCCCCCCCCCCCCCCCCACTATGCTAGCCTCTCCCCCCCCCCACTATGCTAGCCTCTCTCTCCCCTCTCTCTACTAGGCTAGCCTCTCTCTCCCCCCCCCCCTACTAGGCTAGCCTCTCCCCCCCCCCTCTCTCTTCCCCCTCCAACGCACTCACAGCTGAGGCATAGCTCAGGCATGCAGGGTCAAGTCACTGATTATGAATTGCTATGACTCCTCTCTCTCTCTTTCTCTTTCTCTCTCTCTCTCTTTCTGAGTAACCATTACTGTCCCCCTCTCTCATAGTATAACAATGCTGCCTATGTGTGCAAGAGCTGGGAGTGTGTCCATGTGTGTGTTTAGAATCTTAAAAATCGAAAAACGTGTCAATAGTTGAGTTTATCTAAAAGAATGACTGTACAGTATGTGGGGCGCTGGTTTAAAGCTGCTAGATTAAAGCTGTTGTGAAGTGTGAACAGCGCAGTGTTTGTATCTTCAACCCCCGGCATTTCTGACAAGCTGGTTCAAAGGTCTCTCTCCCTGCATTCTCGTTCTCACGTTTGTGGGCAGTGCTGTGGGCGCTGGTGTGTGTGTGTGTGTGTGTGTGTGTGTGTGTGTGTGTGTTGTGCTGTGCCAGTGTGTGTTATTGCCCCGTGAGCATGCCCTTTCCTGCCCTGCCCTCTCTTGCCCTCCCAGACACTGCGGGGGAGTATGCCTTGGGTTTATCTGCACTATCAGGATTTGGCACAGAGGTTTGTTTGAGAGTTCATGAGGCAGTTTGCATACCGGAGGGTATACAGTAAACAGTTGGTTTTTTTAGCTAGAGATTTTATTTGTGTTATTTCCTGCAATAGAGCTGTGTGTGTGTGTGTGTGTGTGTGTGTGTGTGTGTGTGTGTGTGTGTGTGTGTGTGTGTGTGTGTGTGTGTGTGTGTGTGTGTGTGTGTGTGTGTGTGTGTGTGTGTGTGTGTGTGTGTGTGTGTGTGTGTGTGTGTGTGTGTGTGTGTGTGTGTGTGTGTGTGTGAGAGATCCACCCACATCAAGCCCTAATTGAGACCAAAATAATCCCGAACAGGGATCAAATAATGTGTCTTTCTGTACATTCCACTCTGTTCTGTTTTGTGTCCCTTTTCTCAAATCAAATGTTCTGTCTTACCACTGTCCTCATTTAATGTAATTTTCTTTCTCAGTTTGATTTGAGTAGCTGAGTGGGTTAGGTTTAACCCTAAGCCTAAGCCTAACCCTAACCCTGTGGTCAAACAGTAAACACTGAATGGTCAATTTGGTCACAAAGGGGTCAGTAAGTTCCTGAGGCAGACAGTCAAGGTTAGGCCAAAAGCTATTCCTCTGACCTCAAAACTCTCCCAATGACCACAGTTGACCGTAGGCAATGTGACGTGTGTGTGTGTGTGTGCGCGTGTGTGCGTGTGTGCGTGTGCGTGTGTATGTGTAACTAAGGTGCATCGGTTCTCTGTCTGGGTCAACACAAAGACCCTGTCTGGCCTTTTCTCTGTCCGCCCAGTGTCTTTCTGTCTCTGTCTTTCTCTGTCTGTCTCTCCTGCTGCTTTTTATCCAGGCTGGTTTTGTTCTCTGTTTGTTTGTGAGGCAGAACTGTGGGATGGAACCACAGGGGGTTCAAAGGGAGTTTTAGGGGTCAGATCATGGCAAGGTCAGAGATTGGGGATGCTGATCCAAATCCAAATGGGATTGATCTGGATAGAATGGGCTCTAATGGGGGTTGGTCCTGAGGCAATGTCTGCTCAAAATTCACTGACAATTAGAGTTGGAGTTTCCACGTGCCTATTGCAGCTGACTACAGCAGCACACTCGCATGCACGCAAGCGCGCGCGCACACACACACACACACACACACACACACACACACACACACACACACACACACACACACACACACACACACACACAGAAGAACAGAGAAGAAGGGGCTTACCTTGTTTTGATCTCCTGCTTCAGAAGGTCTCTTGAGACTCTCTGATTCGTTCAGCCGTGATGTTAGGGTTAGGGCTCAAACCCCTCAAACACAGAGCCTGGTTCTCCCCCGTCGGCACCTGAGCTTAGCTTCACCATTTCTTAAAGGCTGCAGATATTGATTTGTTTAAAACCTGCCAGAGACCAAACCACCCCCCCCCCCCCTTCTACTTTGCTCTTTTTTGGGAGGGGATTACAGGACCTCTTAAGCCTACGTAGCCCTCTTTTCTGACCTGCTACGTGAACCATAGTACTGTTTTTAATAGGTTGTCTTTGGGCTTAAGGAGTGTCTTAGTATTGCCCCTCACCTCACCATAGGATGATTTAAAAGATTTGAAAGATGCACACACACACACACACACACACACACACACACACACACACACACACACACACACACACTTGCTCTTGTGCAGTCATTATAGGACCTGGCCTCTAATCAGTGGACCTTTGAACCCTTCTGGGTGTCTGTGTTGTCAGATTACAGGGAATAACAATTACCATGGCATGTCAGAACATGCCCCTAACACTAGGAGCAAACACTGCCCTTCTGTTGAAACAAAGGAGGTTCTGTTGTAGAAACATGTGTTTTGGACAATCAGGGATTTGTGAGTTGTTACTGAGCTTTGCTAGCTAATCAAATTCTTTAATTCAATCATTGTTAAAGAGACCTTCTATTGACATTCACAGTCTTGAGTCCTGTACGGATCTGTCCAGTACGCCCAATCTTTGAACCATACATAAATCATCACCCATATAAATTTCCTACCCTTTGAAGATCAGTCACGAGTTCCTCTGTGTGTTAATCATATGACTGATGGTCAGGTCCCCTGTGATCGCTCGAGTGAGAGAGGAAGTGGTGGGAATGTGGGGGGGGGGGGGGGGGGGGGTAGCAAGACGAGTGAGAGATGGAGAGATGGTGAGAAAAGAGAAGTAGTTCTTTAAAAGATCAAAGATGACACCACACCAAACCTACCCAGCCCATCACATGACGAGGATGCTAATTATGATCTTGTGCTTTGCTGTCTGCGTGAGGGGGGCCTACAGGGATCAGGACACAGCATGGGTTCTGCCTAACGCCAGCCCATAATGTATGCCGAATCAGAATCAGACCCTTCACTCCGCAGGGGGCCAAACCTCCTGAGACTCTTGTCTCCTCCTCTTGTCTCCTCCTGTTGACTTTCAACAAGCTACTGCCTGTTGTAGCCCATGTATGGTAGCAAGCACAAGAATAAGCCCGCTTCCACTGTGGGTAGTAAAGTTAGTGTGGCCGTGTTCAATGGGTCTATGCCACTGTCGTTGCCAAAACTGTGATTAGCTTCATCACAGATTGTTAATCCACACTCATATCCTTCCTGTTAATTTCGAAACACATGGTGCTGTGTTTATGAATTAGAGGCTAGGGGTGGGTGTCGCATTGAGAGATTTTGGATCACGTGCTGCCCGGCCTGGCCCTCCCCTACCCCAGAATATAACCCCACGCTCAGGGTGAGATTAAGGGGCTTGGGTCACCGTGTTTTGGCTTGGTGCCCTCTGATTGAAGCCTGTCCCCCCTAGATTAGATTGATTGGGTCAGAGTGTCCCCCCCCACCCCCCACCCCCTTCTCCCTAAATCCCCGCCACGCGCCAAGATTATAATAAGATTCCCCTACTTTCTGATTGGGTTAATCCCTTCTCTTAATGACAGTCTGATCAAAGAGGGGCCCGGGATGATGTTTGGGGTTTTTTGGGGCACAATTTATGGTACGTTGGCTATGAGTGTGTCAGAACTCTCGGGTACAAGTAGGCTAGGTGGAGGCTATTAGAATGCAGATATATCACCCGGTACAAGTAGGCTAGGTGGAGGCTATTAGAATGCAGATATATCACCCGGTACAAGTAGGCTAGGTGGAGGCTATTAGAATGCAGATATATCACCCGGTACAAGTAGGCTAGGTGGAGGCTATTAGAATGCAGATATATCACCCGGTACAAGTAGGCTAGGTGGAGGCTATTAGAATGCAGATATATCACCCGGTACAAGTAGGCTAGGTGGAGGCTATTAGAATGCAGACATATCACATGGAAGTTTCTGGGCTCAGTATTGATTTAGTCAGTAAAATACATGAATATAACGCCTAGCTTCATTTTGGGGCATGTTAAGAGACCTCCGGGTCCTTGATTCTGGTGATTTACATTCTTCAATACTGTAAGCATCGCCAGGCCTCTGTGAGAGGGTAGGTGGCAGGTGGTTTCTGCCCTCTGAGTGAGTGATCTCCCTGCTCCATGCTGTAGTTAGAACCATAGAACCATTCCAGCATTCTAGAGCTGCTCCATGCTGTAGTTAGAACCATAGAACCATTCCACCATTCTGGAGCTGCTCCATGCTGTAGTTAGAACCATTCCACCATTCTAGAGCTGCTCCATGCTGTAGTTAGAACCATAGAACCATTCCAGCATTCTGGAGCAGTTCCATGCTGTAGTTAGAACCATAGAACCATTCCAGCATTCTGGAGCAGTTCCAGGCTGTAGTTAGAACCATAGAACCATTCCACCATTCTAGAGCTGCTCCATGCTGTAGTTAGAACCATTCCAGCATTCTGGAGCAGTTCCAGGCTGTAGTTAGAACCATAGAACCATTCCAGCATTCTAGAGCTGCTCCATGCTGTAGTTAGAACCATAGAACCATTCCAGCATTCTGGAGCAGTTCCAGGCTTCCAGTGAAAGAACCTTGTTGTTTTCCATTTGAGTGTTTATCTGTTTAACAATTCTGTCTGCTTGTCTGCCCCCGCCATCCTTTCTGAATGTCAACACGTGAGATATCCATCATGTGCGAGACATGATGTCATTCGTCCCTGACTCTAACCCACTGAACTAGTTAGGCACACGTGATATTATTTTCTTTTGACTAAGTATCAGGTCAATTTTAGAAATAAAATTTTAAAGTGCAGATTTCCCTTTATCTGTAAGAATTACTGGGATTAAAAACGGAAATCCAGGCGCTGTCACGTGCACATGCATGGGGGATGGGGGGGGGGGGGGTCAGGGAGAGAGTGAGGGGACGGGGGGGGCTTAAAACAAGGTCAGATTTCTCATTGCCTCAGGTGAACCTAGATAAGTGATGCGTAATTCAAGCTGTGAGACAAATGAGAAAATGAAATCCTTGCCGACAGATCGTTGCTATGCAGGATTGGAAATGAAATCTGTAATCAGCGGGGTGATTACTCTGAGAAGGGGAGAAAGAGGCCTAACCTAGATGCTGCTGCATTGCAGGATTTTCTTCCTCATGAGCTGGTATTTCTGAATACTGCTGCTGCTGCCTTGTCGGCTGTTAACAAATTAAGGTCAAGTTAGTCAAGTGAAACGTAAACAGTAAAACCCGCACATCGCACACAGAGAGATAATGAGAGAATATAAGCCCTCTCACTGTCACACAATTGTTGTCCACGACGTCTCAAGCCTCACAACCCACAGCCACTGTGGTTTAATCTTCCCTTTGTAGTCTGCATCCCTGAATCTGTGGAGATCAAAACCTGTTGTTTGACCTGCCTGTCTTCTCTGATCTTATATTAAGAGCATTAGACTAGATTCTGTCTCTGTCTGCCTGATTGGATCTTGTCCCCAGCTGAATCTCTGCAGTAAAAAAAAAAAAAAACGGACTACTTTCAAAATGGCCGACATGCAAAGTGAGGATTCTGTTAGTCACAGAACCTGCAGTTTGCCTCTGATATGTTTATGTCCCTCTGTTAACTTATAACACTAGTTATAATTGCCTTTACCATCAAACCAGTCACTGCTTAATTTTAATATGTCTTTGGTATAATATAAAACCCAGAGTTGTGAAAACTTTTTGAAGTGTCAGTGTGACTGAGCATGTGTGTGTGCATGTGCACGTGCACATGCACGTGTGTGCCTCCGTTCCCCAGTCCCTCCTAACCGTCTCCTCTCCTCTCTCCTCTCTCCTCTCCTCTCCTCTCCTCTCTCCTCTCTCCTCTCCTCTCTCCTCTCCTCTCTCCTCTCCTCTCCTCTCTCCTCTCCTCTCTCCAGGCCTTTGGACAAGCCTACTTCAACCACAAGAAGGTGGCGGCGGACGGGGAGAGCCGAGAGGAGTCTCTGATCCAGGAGTCCGCCTGTAAGGAGGCCTACTACGAGCAGAGGGTCCTGGAGCTGCAGACGGAGCTACGACAGGCCAGGAACGTCCTCACCAACACCCAGTCGGAGAACGAACGCCTGGCCTCCGTGACTCAGGAGATGAGAGAGGTGAGGAGGAGGAGGAGGCACCACTGATGTGCCCTGTCTGTGCCTGGTGTTAATGACACGTCCTCCACTCACTGAGTCAATGTTTCCATTTGGGCAGATGTAGATGCGCAAAAGCCGCATTGTGATCCGATTTTAATCAGATTAAGATTGACCGCTCATGATTGGATTGGCTTTTGGATTTCAAGATCGGATTTCTAAAGTTACTTAATACCAGGTATAAAGTGGGTCACTGATTCTGATGCTATTGTAGCCAATGCAAAAAAAAAAAACATGACACTTGCATTTATTCACTTCAAGTCACCATCTCTCTCTCAGATCATAAAAATATGCACCAGCACTGGACTGGACGCCCAATCAATCATCCATACTTGCCCTCACTTGCACTGCATACTTTACACGCCCATATACGGTTGTACATTCTCTCCCCGAAGCTATCAAACCTCCAAAGAACGCGACCTGCGTGACAGTAGCTCGTACACTTGGCTCGTGTGCTTGGCGTGTCCATGCAGGACTAATTTCACACGGATGGTTTTTGCCCCTGTGGGGATCTGGCAGACATCAGACTGACTGAACAATGTGGGTCTTCTCCAACTCTGGGGTTCAGGGTGGTGCTGGAATGCCAAGGCTGGAGAGCAGGGAGTGTCTAGAGGCCTGTCCTTACTGTGGCGTGACAGAGAGAAGGATAAAGCATCGCTCCTGATCACAGAAAGGGGCATGGCCCTAACCGACATAATTCTCTCCTGTGCAGTATGTTTTGCACATACTCAACGCAGAATGTAGGTTAGTCGATGTTGTAGGTCCACAAACCACTTGGTCTTATCAGCAGCTGTGGATTTAAGGGCCGCGTGGAACTGAATGCGTTATGCCGCAGTACCTGGCCCGTGAAACTGGCACCGTCAGCACATGCCCATTGCCCAGCCCTAGTGTTAGTGGCGTTGGCCCTCCTCTCGCATCAGATCTGGCAACCAGGTCTGCCAGTCGTGCCACCCGCCCGCTGAGGGCCAGATAAGAGGCAGCGGGGCGCCACTTGGTCCTTTCGCTTGCACTCCTGCCAACACACACACACACACGCACTTCAAACATTACCTCAAAAGCACCCAATCAATTTCAAACAGGCTTTTTATCACCCACACTCTAAGGTAGACATCGTCGTGACCTTTTTCACTGTCATTTACATACTGGCCTAATTATAACCTCATTAGCAAGGTGTGCGTGCGCGTGTGTGCGTTTGCGTTTGCGTGTTCGTGCATGCGTGTCCGGGCTGGGCCAGCGGTGGTGAGGAGATTGAATTGACGAGAGGGGCCAGCAGGTTGAAAGGCTTCCCGGCCCACCTGAGGGGAGAAGGGGGCTTTGAGACGGGCTGTCTGACACAAAGAAAGAGGAGACATAGAGGGAGAAGAGAGGGGCTCTCACCTTTTTAGATGAGTCTGTTTGATCTGAAGGGCCGTGTTCCCTGGGAAGGGGGGATGAGGGGTGGAATAATAAGGAAGGACTTCTGAAGCACCGCCGTTCAGGAGAGACAAGAGATGAGCAGGATGGCGTGTTTCAAGGAAGAGAGGTAGCACTGTCACAACCTACCCAGCTCCACCAAAACCCCCTGAGAACAGATGATCGCCTGTCAAACTTACCTCATCTCTTCTTTTAAGTTTCTCAGAGTCTTATGATGGAGAGATACACCCATATGAAATGAGCCCCCTCCATCTCTCTCTTGCACTCTTTCTCACTCTCTCTCTCTCTCTCTCTCTCTCTCTCTCTGTCTCTCTGTCTCTCTCCCTCCTTCTTTGCTTTAACCCCTCGCTCCAAATCCCCCAGTGTTGGCACTCAGCAGATTTAGTTAAGCTCGCCATTTTGCTGCTCAAGTTGGTGATTACTGTTTTTGTGGAGGGGAGATGGGGCTGCGGACCTGTCTGTCTGAGTGAGCTCGACACCGCGTCTGTAAAGGGATCACCGACGTTTGCTTTCAGACGCCTCTTAAGACACGCGTCAGCAGTCTGGCGTTTCTTACGGGGATTAGGGGGAGAGAAAATCAAGTCCTTTAAAAAGGACATTTCCCTGACGAGGACTTAAGGGTTTCAGTAGGCCAGAACTCCCCTTTTTTTTTTTTTTATAAATAAGCTTCGGCAGTTGCCACTCGGCTGTGGAACTTCTAAGATTCTAAGATGGAGTCTAAGATTGGCTTCATGGAGGCCAGATGTGTTTCTCCAAACACAGCTCACATGTGTTTCACTTAGGCTCTGCTCTTTGAAGTCCCAGATATGAGACCCTCCTGTGTAAACACGTGAAAGCCTCCTGTCCTGCAGTGACACTACATTAAACCCTCGCACCGTGAACACATGATCCCACTCAGTCCTCGAACACGACTCTGATCAGAAAGGCCGATTCGATGCAGAGCTACAGTGCTGAGATGAGTGTTCAGTCTTCGGCGCTGTGATGTCAATTCAATCTCCTCACCACCGCTGGCCCAGCCCGGACACGCATGCACGAACACACACACGCACACGATCAGCTGGTGGCCTGCATGTTTCTCTGTCTCACCAGGTGTCATGGCCATTGTGAACAGCCTCACAGGGACTGGTGCAGGGCCATGGCTCCGAGCCAGGACTAATTGGCGAGATACAGGGGGGTTGGAGTGTAAATCTCTATGTATAGGAGATAATGACACCCCTCCAATGGCACTTTATGGGTATGGGGGGGGCGGGCAGGCGGATGCCGGGTATGGAAGGCAGCAGTGCCACTGAGGCTGGCATTGTGATGGAGCTAAGGACTCTGAAAGAGCCCTTTGTCAGTTGGGTTGCAAATTAGCCAGGATGGAAAGAAAAGGGGAGAAAGCAAGAGGGCAGAGAGAAAGTGGGAGAGCTTGAACGAGGGAGGAAAAAAAAAGGAGAAAATCCGTTAGACACGGAGAGAAGGGTTTAATGAGAGAAAACAGGGCCAAAACCGTTATCTGTCCGTGCCTCCCTGGGACAGCTCGGCGGACCTCGTTTAGTCAGACGGATGACTTTATCCAAAGCCTCATCACTTGATTTGTCATGAGACTCCACAGACAGTTGGCCTTTCCAACTGTAGACTTGTTGTTTTGTTTTGGCCCGGCATGTGTTTGTTTACGGCCGGCTGGGAGAGGTTTGCTCTGTTTGGAGGTTTTAAAAAGAGGAGTGAAGGACGGGAGCTTTGATACCTGTGTACTAGGCCTACAGTATATGGGATGCAGCGGATGCACCTATATGTGAGATTGGGGGCTAGGTATCTGTGTCCGACAGGTTAGTCAGGCCATGGGAGATGTCGTTTTCATTATGTCCCGTACCATACAGTAATGCACTGTAGTGGACCTTCGTGCCCCCCGGGTGCTCATAACCATCAATCACAGTAGGGTTCACTCACGAGTGCACAGACCTAGCTTAATAAACCTGCAGCTGTCTGTAGATGCGTGTGTAGATAGCCAGTGAATGAACAGCGTAGCCCTATAGGCAATATGCCACACCCTCTCTCATTTCATCACAATGTGTTTAGCATATTGATGCTACATCGCTCAGACTCCGTCTCTTAGAAAACCGTCTGCGGTCTCTGCGGCCGTAGACACCCGGCGAGCGGGTGCCAGGCGCAGCGGTCGCCTTGGGCAGCGATAAGCCGTATTTCAGTGCCACGGTGCGAGCTACAGGATTAGACCCTCACAATGGGCCAGTGACACGGAGAGGAGGCGTGCAGTAATGGGCGTGACGCCATTACACTCCGTCTCTCACGTCGCGAGCGGAATCTGTGGCGCCGGCGTTCTTTTCACCGCTCAGAATGGGAATTCTCATGGTACAGCTACTTAACAAACGCACCCACCGCGGGGGGGGGCGGGGGTAATGATATCTGCATTGTGACTGCGCTCTTTAGTGTCTTTGCAGACATGCGATAGCAGAGATCCCTTTGGAATGCATGTAGCCCGGTTGCGTACCGCAAATGGCTAGCAGTCAGACTTGTCATATTCACTTGTTTGAGGTTGTGCGGGACATTTATTTTTTCGCTGACACATTACATTAGTCAGTTCTGGCTTTGCCAATCAAAATAATGAGGTGGTCACTCAGGCATGAAATGTGATTGGTTTTTCCGCCTCATTTGACACTGTAGATAGAGCTCTTAGACGTTTAAGCTGCACCCTTAATATCACAACCTCATTTATAACTCTTAAATTGGCAGGATTATAGACCAGATGGAGAGGAGAGGAGAGGAGAGGAGAGGAGGAAAGGAAAGGAGAGGGGAGGGGAGGGGAGGAGAGGAGAGGAGAGGAGAGGATAAGAGCAGAATGGAAGGAGAGGCAGAATAAGCTACTCTTGGGGAAGTAGGGGAGGAAGAGGGGGAGGTTTTTCTTCGTATTAGAAGTGAGGAAAATTGAGATGGATGCACTGGTTATTTTGATATGTGACCTTGTCAGTAAGCTGCTACAAATACGTCTTCCTAACAATTTAGAATTGGGTCAAGAAAGAACGTTGAGAATGCATGGTGAGTACCAACAGAGGAGAACTCCCAGCATTTCTAGTTCTAGAATGTCAGCGATGTGGTTGCTGAGATGTTATGATGATTGTAGTTCTTCGTGATGAGAGAGGGTAATTCTTCATGATGAGAGGGGGTAGTTCTTCATGATGAGAGGGGGGTAGTTCTTTGAAGGGGTAGGCCTATATTTGGTTCAAGGATGACAGGGACCGCAGTTCTTTTTTCCTCTTAAATATTTTCTGGCATGAGCCCAATATAATAAACCTCCCAGAGGCCTCTGGGGTGTGTGGGTGTCGACTACATTATTGTCTCCTCTGACAGGTATGTCATGAGTGATCTCTCCTATTAAAACACAGGAGGAGGTTAGGGAGAGAGAGGGGGGGGGGGGGGGGTGTCGAGAATGAAGGGATCGAAAAAGAGGTGTAGAGAGCAAACGGAAGGGATTGAGGGAAAGGAAAAATGAAGGCAAGAGAGAGGTCAAGAACAAGGGGAAGTTTGCAGTGGGAAGGAGAGGGAGGAAAAGAGAGAAGGGGAGAATGTCACACTGAAGGGAGCAACTGAGAGACTCTCGACAGAAGCACTCTCGCTCAGATCTGGACAGATGTTGACCTTGATCTGTTGCCGGTGAACCTGACTGCCCTGTCGCCCCACAACGGGTGAGAAACCACGGGCTCCGAACCCTCCAGATGTTCTCTGGGTAATCTCCCTACCGCACCAGCCCCTGCTCAGCCCCCTCCCCTCCCCCAGACCAGACCAGACCCGTATGCCTCGCAGACTGATGGGTTATTTTTAGCCCTTAAGAGCACGCTTCTCTTAAATACCTTTAAAAGATCTGCCATTGATCCCTAACGCTGTTTGTCTTTTCGTATGTGATTTAAAGGGATAGGCGCTCTGAAACTGTGTCACGCTGATTTAAAAGCCCCGGTCCGAACACTAAAGTGGTTATTTGTGCCAGATCGATGAAGCGGTCATAAGTCTTCAACAGCTGTCAGGCATGCTCCGATATATATACACACACAAACACACACACAAACACAAACGTACAGGACATACACACACCTACACACACATTAGTGCACTCTCCTGCACATTCTCACACAAATATGACCCCTGGACACACACATACAGTAATCACTCATTCTCATTTATGGGCATGCATGCATGGCGTCACACCAGAGGCTTATATACAAACACACACACAAATACACACACACTGATGGAAGTGAGATGAAAGTAACACCCACAGGGTACTGTCGCCTATATGATTTTTTTTCTCTCTCTAAGAACTCTATTCAAAGCCTTGAACATGACCTTGGGTGTGTCCAACCCCTCTAATAGTGTCTAAGAGGCTTGTATAGAATGACAATCACCTCCAGCAATGAGCAGGATAAAAGCAGCTCTATTTTTACCCAGATTCTGACAGCAGAGAGTAGCTTCAGACTCAGTATTCCTTTTGTATTCTCAGCCCTTCAAAGAGAGAGAGAGAGAGAGAGAGAGAGTGTGTGTGTGTGTGTGTGTGTGTGTGTGTGTGTGTGTGTGTGTGTGTGTGTGTGTGTGTGTGTGGTGGGGGTTGTATGTGTGGTAGGGGTTGTGTGCGTGTGTGTGTGCGTGTGTGAGGTGAGTGTGTGTGTGTCTGTGGTGGGGGTTGTGTGCGTGTGTGTGCGTGTGTGAGGTGAGTGTGTGTGTGTCTGTGGTGGGGGCTGTATGTGTGGTGGGTGTTGTGTGCATGTGTGTGTGTATGTGCGTGTGTGGTGGGGGGGGGTTGTATGTGTGATTCCCTCCTCTTCCAACCTGAAGGTAATCCTGGTCTGTGCTCGGCTGTATCAGATTTAACAGGGGCTGACGTGACCTTTCCCACTGCAAAGCCTCACTGTCTCTGAGGGATATTTTCCATATTTCTCAACTGAACTGTAGATTCCCCCTACAGTCACTAGAGTGTCTGTATATAGACCTGGAACCGTGCTGAACCGTGACTGTTCAATATGCAGCCTCTAACAACTAACAGGGGACGCCCCGGGAGGCGGAGAGGGGGAGAGGGGACCTGGTGGAGATGGAGATGGAGATGGAGATGGCTCTAGAGAGCGAGCTAGCATGCAGGAGAGAGAGCGGAATGGAGGTCAGTGGAGCGAGAGAGAGAGAGAGAGGGGAAAAAGAGAGAGAGAGAGAGAGTGAAACAGAGGGAGAGATATTGAGCCTGGCTGCACACGCTGTCATATCAGTAATCCTGCCACGTGCCATCTGGGAATCCCAGCGCTTTCCAGGGAAAGAAATTGGAAAAGGCAAGTAAATGTGGATTTTACGGAAACACACACCAGAGTATTTAAAGCAGCCCAGTATCCCACCACAGTATTAGAGCCCACCTAATCTACAGTGGTATTTAGCTCCAGCCTACCCTCTGCCATAGTGACTTAGAGAGTTATAGAGCTTTTTTTCAATAGCAGCAATAGTTTAACGCTCAAACGCTCAAACAAATTGAGTGCTAACTCAAAGCTTTCCTGAGACCTAAGCTGGTTAAGACCCAGAATGCTGTCAAAGGCAGAGGGACGGAATCAGCTCAGT
>NC_139662.1:20689505-20712005 GCF_951799395.1 Argentina silus
CGCTGGAGACCATCAAGACTGAGCGTGAGCAGAAGGCAGCCCTGAGGAAAGAGCTCTCCCACTACATGAGCATAGGAGACTCCATGTACCACAGGTATGCAATCAATCAATCAATCAATCACATTTATTTGTAGAGCACTTTTTACATAGACAAATGTCGCAACGTGCTTCACAGCAATAACTATAATATAACTAGTAATACTATAGTAATGCTAACACGGAACCATAGACCCCCAAAAAACAAGTAAAAAACTCGCCAGAGGGGAGAAAACTCCCTGGGAGGAAGAAACCTTGAGAGGAACCAGACTCCAGATGCACACATTCAAAATGGCCGTTACCATCTGCAACACTTCTTGCAAAGAAAGCTATGAGGCTAATTAACTCATTCTTTAGCCTCGTCCCTGGTCCTCCTCTCCTCCCCAGCCCCCTCAGCCCCCTCAGCTAATGTCCTCCTCTAATGTCCTCCTCTCCTCCTCAGCCCCCTCAGCTAATGTCCTCCTCTAATGTCCTCCTCTCCTCCCCAGACCCCTCAGCTTCTCCTCAGTCTAATGTCCTCCTCTCCTCCCCAGCCCCCTCAGCTCCTCCTCTAATGTCCTCCTCTAATGTCCTCCTCTCCTCCCCAGCCCCCTCAGCTCCTCCTCTAATGTCCTCCTCTAATGTCCTCCTCTCCTCCCCAGCCCCCTCAGCTCCTCCTCTAATGTCCTCCTCTCCTCCTCAGCCCCCTCAGCTCCTCCTCTAATGTCCTCCTCTCCTCCTCAGCCCCCTCAGCTCCTCCTCTAATGTCCTCCTCTCCTCCCCAGCCCCCTCAGCTTCTCCTCAGTCTAATGTCCTCCTCTCCTCCTCAGCTCCTCCGGTCTAATGTCCTCCTCTGCTCCCCAGCCCCCTCAGCTCCTCCGGTCTAATGTCCTCCTCAGCTCCTCCGGTCTAATGTCCTCCTCTGCTCCCCAGCCCCCTCAGCTCCTCCGGTCTAATGTCCTCCTCTCCTCCCCAGCCCCCTCAGCTCCTCCGGTCTAATGTCCTCCTCTAATGTCCTCCTCTCCTCCCCAGCCCCCTCAGCTTCTCCCTGGACGGCCTCAAGTTCAGCGACGACGCCGCCACCGAGCCCAACAATGACGAGGCCCTCCAGGGATACGAGAACGGCTTCAGCAAGCTGGCCGCCGCCATCGCCGAGGGCAACCGCGTCTCCACGCCCAAGAAGGGCGAGCTGTTCCGCCCCGCCCCCAGCCTGGTGGACGACCTGCTGAGTGAACTCAACATCTCCGAGATCCAGAAGCTCAAACAGCAGCTGCTGCAGGTAAACACTCACTCACTCGCTTGGCTCTGTCTTTACCCTGAGGGATTCCATCTCCTGGATCGAAGACTCCATGATCTGAGATTCAATAATACTGTTACATCAATCATTCTCTTGAATAGGGGAATTCAGGACTCAAATAGAGGGAAGATTTGATTTAGGTCTCAGACGTTGCAGAGCCTAAAGCAGATGTAAATGAGTTGTTGTATTAGTATAATTATTCTGAATCCAATAATACTACACATCAGTCTTTCAAAGGCAGCGGACAGGATATTTATTCAATAAACCCGATCTGTATGGAGAGACTCATTCATTGTGATGCATTACATGTCATTGGTCCTGACAAACCGAAGGGAAATCAATGACAGGCCAATTACATTACCTAAAGCAATAAAGCACCAATAGACATTGTCCTAGATTTCCAGATGGGGAATATTGACGCATCTCAGGCTCGTACATCTGCTTTGTGTGTTTGCTTCAACATGACAGCGTAGGGGACTCATTAATCATCACAACAGCCTGAAGTATTCAGTTGATTGTTGATTGAGAGCTCCTTCCAAAGTATAAGCTCAGAACTCGTCTAGAATGTTGAACAAAGACAAGCTCTCAGAACATAGAAGCTATTAGAATCAGAACATTGGACTCCAAGGCCCTTCGTTGGAATGTGTGGTCAGTTAGACAGCGGAGAGTCAGTGGAGTCTGTCTGTCTGTCTGTTGTCTGTCTGTTGTCTGCCTGTCCACTGGCTCATGGACCAGGCTGGAATGCCTCTTAATCCTGTTAGCGGGACTTAATCCAGAGGGACACACACCCCCCCCCCAGGCACAGCTTGGGCGCGAGGCAGCGGCACCACCATCTGTCAGAACGTCAACCCACTACGCCACGGCAGCAAACACCTGAGCCGTCACCATGGTTACCAGTGAGCACTGGGCGCCTGTGGGTAAAAATGTGTTTGGGTGTCGAGATTAAGGGAAATTAAGGATGCCCCCCCCCTCCTCCCGCCGCCTACCACCTCCTCACCAAACACTCAATGATGTATTAGTTCTGTCACTGTGTTACCATAGCATTCCCTGGGTATGCACACCCCTTTTAACATTGAACCTGATCTGATTGTTAGTGAATCTTAAGGGCAGCAGCCTGGCCTGGGTATTGGGCATTAGCAAGCATAGTGTCAACCAGCCCTCTGAGTCTCCCCTGCCAGGTCATTCCAGAGATTCCTCATAGGAATTAAGACAGGGGAAACCTGAACCACGCTCAATTATAATGCTGCTCCAATGTCCTTCTCCCTCTCCCCGTCCTATCGATCACAGACGGACTAATCAATCCCAGACGTCCGCTTGCGGCTTGTCACCCTACTCCTCAGTCGCAGAAAATCCATACCACCACTGTGCAATCGGACCCAAAATGGCCTCCGCGGGAGTATGATGAACACTCATGCGTGCCTGTTGCCCTGTTGCTCTGTAGGCCTAGTGGCCCATAGGCCCTCTGCACATTTAGGTCATGTCACTCTGCATTAGAGCACGGCAGATGAGTCCCCGCTGTCAGCAGGGAGGCATCTTTAACATGCCAAGCATCTTATCTCCAGTGAAGAAGTAAGTCGATTTCAGACACTCCTCAAGCCGGGGATTAGCAAGATGTCTCTTGCTAACGTTGTTGAGATGTAGTCATTGGGGGTGATTTATACCTGATATCTAAATGTGCGCATTAATTAAACCGTTTCCCCTTTTTGAGTCCTGTCAACAAGGCATATTCATCACTGCTGCATTTTTTATGAAGGTGAACGGGATTGTGATACTCATGTATAATTCACACTCCCATGCTCCTGGAGCAGCTCTGTGCTGAGGCCTGCACTGCTGTGTAAGGGGACCCAGCCCATGCTCCTGGAGCAGCTCTGTGCTGAGGCCTGCACTGCTGTGTAAGGGGACCCAGCCCATGCTCCTGGAGCAGCTCTGTGCTGAGGCCTGCACTGCTGTGTAAGGGGACCCAGCCCATGCTCCTGGAGCAGCTCTGTGCTGAGGCCTGCACTGCTGTGTATGGGGACCCAGCCCAGGTCTCTCTCACTGCCAGCACAGAGTTGAACGCGCTCCAGACCTTCCTCAAGGTCACCCAGACTGTGATCTGGCAGGCCCCTCCTCTGATGCTGCGGCTGCTGCTGCGGTACAGACGCTCGCTGGCTTTGGGGGAAATTAAAATGATAATAGATTGGATTCGTACAGCGATTGTACGAATTTTCTATCTTATCTATCTTTCTATATTTTCTATCTTCTTCAAACCTGTTACAGATGCCTCATGATCTGCATATCAGTATTTTTGCCGGTTTTCAAATGCCCAATTCTAACTCCAGGATTCGTGGCCGAAACGTGGCAGTTACTCCATCCACCAATAACACCACAACCCTGTGTTTTTCCTCTCTTCCCATCCAGATGGAGCGTGAGAAGGTGTCTCTGCTCTCCACCCTGCAGGATTCCCAGAAGCAGCTGGAGCAGGCCCACGGCGCCCTGTCGGAGCACCAGGAGAAGGTCAACCGCCTGTCTGAGAACCTCAGCGCCATGCGGAAGCTCCAGGCCAACAAGGAGCGCCAGTCGGCCCTGGACAACGAGAAGGAGCGGGACAGCCACGAGGACGGAGACTACTACGAGGTGGACATCAACGGCCCTGAGATCCTGGAGTGCAAGTACAAGGTAATGGAATCAATCAATCAAACAATCAATCAAATGTATTTGTATCGCACTTTTGACATAGACAAATGTCACTTGAAGCGCCTCACAACAAAATCAATACTAAACAATATAAACAATAAATACAATACAAAAAATATGATCTAGCACCAAACCATAGACCCCGAAAAAGTAAGACAAGAAAAAAACTCCCCAGAGGGGAGAAACATATAGGGCACAGTGGCAAGGAAAAACTCCCTGGGAGGAAGAAACCTTGAGAGGAACTTGACTCCGGGGGGGGACCCATCCTCCTCTGGCTGATCAGGTGCTTAACAGTAAACTAATGTGGAATGTGGTGTGGTGCAAGAGTTCCTGTTTTTACGAAACGGACATCCTGTTGTTACTAAACGGACGTCCTGGCTTGTTTAGGTGGCCGTGTCTGAGGCGGGCGAGCTGAAGGAAGAGCTTAAGACTCTGAAGGCGGAGTACCAGTCCTGTCAATCACGCTACGAGGAGGAGCGTGGGCGCCTGGAGGGTGATGTCACAGCGCTGGGGCAGAAGCTGGCCTCCCTGGAGAAGACCAGCCA
The DNA here is from genome assembly GCF_951799395.1 of Argentina silus. NCBI lineage: Eukaryota > Metazoa > Chordata > Actinopteri > Argentiniformes > Argentinidae > Argentina > Argentina silus. Next base: position 20,694,039 of record NC_139662.1, read on the forward strand.
GGCGGAGAGAGAGCAGAAGGCCAGGCTGGAGAAGGAGTTCCGCAAGGTCAGAAACACTATTACGTCGCCCCCTGCTTACAAATCATTGTTTTCTCTCTTGGTTAATTAAGTTGATTGATTGATTGATTAACGACTTTGTTCTCTGTCTACGTTTGTTCAGGTGAGCGATGTGGCGGGGGAGTCTCAGGGCAGCCTGAGCGTGGCGCAGGACGAGCTGGTCACCTTCAGCGAGGAGCTGGCGACTCTCTACAACCACGTCTGCATGTGCAACAACGAGACGCCCAACCGCGTCATGCTCGACTTCTACAAGGAGGGCAAGGGCGGGCGCACCAGCCCCGAGGGCCGCGGCCGTCGCTCCCCCATCCTGCTCACCAAGGGCCTGTTCCCCGAGCCCAGCAAGACCGACGCGGGCGACCGGGGCTCGTCCCTGCCCTCGCCCGTGTCCGACCAGCGCCGTGAGCCCATGAACATCTACAACCTGGTGGCCATCATCCGGGACCAGATCAAGCACCTGCAGCTGGCGGTGGACCGCACCACGGAGCTGAGCCGCCAGAGGGTGGCCTCCCTGGAGCTGGGCGCCGTGGCCGACAAGGACAAGGAGGCCTGCATGGAGGAGATCCTCAAGCTCAAGTCCCTGCTGAGCACCAAGAGGGAGCAGATCGCCACCCTGAGGACCGTGCTCAAGGCCAACAAGCAGGTGAGATGTGGTGATGTCACTTTATCCGTCCGTCTGTCTGTCTCTCTCTCCATCTGTCTCTCTCTCTGGGTGTGTTATGCATAGTTTTCATTTGTGCCCCCCCATCTAGAGAAGTTAATTATACCTTTCTGTACAGTATATCTGAATAGCAATCCATACATGTACATCAGCAGTGCTTGAAGGGCATAAACAGTCAGCTTTACTAAGGATCAAAGTCAGAAGAGTGGGGGAGGTGGCTATTTGAGGCCTGTTCAGCTGTTGCAGCAAATGTTCTGCAGCCAGGAATCATAACAAACACTGGTGGATAGACAGCTCAGTGTGGGTGTGGGTGTGTCTCAGAATGAGGGAAAAATTAAAGCTCTCTGAAGTGTATGTGTCCAGTTGCTCTTTGAAGAGGGTGTGTGGTTTCTCAGAACCGAACAGATTGTGTAGACAGAGAAATTACAGGCTGTCATAAAAACACCCACACCTGTACTCTGTAAAACCAGCCCGCCCTATTATTTATGAGTGGTTCTGGCCAGAGGTCACTCCGCACTCTAATGACTTGCATATGCAAGAGAAAGACTTGAAATCCCTACACCAGGAAATATGACCTCCTCCTGTAGTTCTTGTTTCGTTGGTCTGACCCATTGTCCCTGGTTCCCCCCCCCCACACACACAGACAGCCGAGGTGGCGCTGGCCAACCTGAAGGGCAAGTATGAGAACGAGAAGGCCATGGTGACGGAGACCATGATGAAGCTGCGCAATGAGCTGAAGGCCCTGAAGGAGGACGCCGCCACCTTCTCCTCACTGAGAGCCATGTTCGCCACACGGTAAGAACACGCCGGCTCTGTCTCGACACACGCAAAGATGTCACACACCCTCAAACCCACTCCCACTCACGCTTCTCCTTGAGCAGTTGCCATAACACATCGAAACAATGCATGTTGTTTCCCTACATGCGTTCGCCCACACCAGTGAAAGCAGTATTCCCTTTGTATGCTTAAGTTGAGAGATGTATTGACAATAACACTAAATACCTGATGCCCATCTGCCCACTTTTACCATGTAAACCCACCGTTTAAACAACATACTTAAGACCACACACACACACACCAACTACAAGGTATGGCTAAATCTGGCTTACAACCTGGTCATCCATATTTACCATATGGTAACTACATGTCTTTGAATATGAGGCAGGTTTAATGGGAATCTTGTTTTTCAGTGAATCTGGGCCAGTGGGGGATGACTCCTTTGACCCTATCCAGAGGATGGAGACTTCCATAATCTCTGTATCATAATTATAATGTAAAACGGTGATCAGTGACTCCAGCGTATCAGATGGGGGGGCCCCCTAAGCCTCCTGATGTCTGTAAGAAGCAGGCCAAAGGTTTTAGTTTGGATTACACCCTGAGCCACACTCCACTGTAGCCTCAAGTGTGTGTGTGTGTGTGTGTGTGTGTGTGTGTGTGTGTGTGTGTGTGTGTGTGTGTTGGTGAGGGGCTTGGTGCGTGCTCTCATCTCCTGCACCTCCTCACAGGTCCAGATGGTTCTACTGGGGAGGTCTCCATGTCTTTAAGACTCCTCCACTTAAAGCAAAGCTCATGCTGTGAGGAGAAGAGGGAGAGAGGGAGCTGTGAGAGGGGGAGGGAGGGGGAGAGAGAGAGAGAGAGGGAGGGCTGCAGAAAGAGCATAGAGTATATACTCAGGACCCCTCATTGTAACTCTGTAGTAATGGAAAATGAATACCCTCAGGCCATTCCCTGGTGTTATTGAGTTCCTCCACAGTATATACCTGCAGTAGCTAATCGATTAGCAACGGGGGGGGGGGGGGGGGACTCTCTCGCTCTGCACATATGAGTGTGCGTTTCTGTTGTCATGACGATTTGGTGCAGTGCGGGGGCCAGATGGGCCGATGATGCGGGTGTTAACCGTGCTTCGGAGGACATGGGAGAGGAAATGAGCTCTCACTGTACCCCTCCAGGGAGACCATTTTGACAATAACTGACATTGTTGTTATCATAGAAATAGAATGGTTAGAACGGACATGGTCCCTCAGACCACGGCAATTTGGCTAGTACACCAAAAAGATGGCCGACATGGAATAGTAAGACGTTATTGCCATGGTAATCATTGTCATTGCATGTGTAGAACACAGAGAGAAGCAACAAATTCCATAGAACCTGAACGTCGTTTGACTGAACATTCCAATGTCAGTTGTAGTTGAGTTTCAAATAAAGCTGTAAACGGTTTCACCCACCGTGGAATGTTGATTTGAATGGACATGGTCCCTTCTACTCGTTCTAGTTCTGTGGTTCTTATAATAGCTGACACTGACCATACTTGAAGAGGTTGGGCCTATTATCAGTGAAGCTCGGGTGTTAGATTAGATTGAGGGAGAAACAGCGGCACCAGAATGTTTGTTTATTTCCCTCGTCCTCCTCCAGAGACACTGGAGACCTGATAGCGATAACTCAACACAGCCTGCTCTGCTCTGAGAGCCACAGGAAACTGGCACTTAGCCTCCCCCTCAGTCCCTACCATGTATGGTGGTGGTGGTGGTGGTGGTGGATACGTACAGAGTACTCTCTCCCATAGAACCTTTTACACATTCAGGCTCTCTCTCTGGAGGTCTGCTGATAGGGAGTGGGTATACAGTCTGTGTTGTGTTGAATCAGTTTATGGATGCGATGTTCAGCCTATGTATTGGTATGCTAATGTAGGTCTTTAGAGTGGCTGCAAGCCAGGAGGAGGAGGAGGAGGAGGAGGAGGAGGAGGGAAGGCTTCTTTGAGAGGCTGAGAGGCGAGGGGACGTGTCTGACCGACGTTTCCCACACTCCCCTCTCCGTCTCTCCACCACCCCACCCCCCCACTCCCCCTTCCGTCCTCCTTCCTCACAGCCAAACCCCAGGCCCTCTACCCAACAGAGAGAGAGAAAGAGAGAGAGAAAGGCTTTCTAGTTTTTCATTTCAACTCCTCTACGGGGGCTTAATTTGAGAGGCTTTCTCATGGTAATTCCAACTTTGACCAAGTCTATCGACCTCAGGTAGATTTCTGGATTTCTGAGACCCTGTGGCCTAGCTTAGTTAAGAGTGTGCGGCCTCTGAGTGAGTGAGTGAGTGAGTGAGTTAGGGAGAAAGAGAGAGAGAGCAAACATTTAGTGAAATTAAATGGATGTCATGGGAGTTTGTATTTGATTCCACATGTGTATTATGTCTGTATATCTTCATCTGTTATGTTGGTGTTACCCCCACTGTAGAATGTTTTTTCTCTCTGCATGACAATGTTAGTGTGTGTGTGTGTGTGTGTGTGTGCGTATCTGTGTGTCTCTGGTGTCATGTTAACAGTAAGCCCCTGCCCTTAACATTCCTAAGACATGACAGAACATGTCTGCTCTCAGCGCTCTACCCCGAGATACACTCCAGTCACATCAGACACACCATCCCATTCTATCTGTCTTTCTCTTTTTTTCCTTCACGCTCTGTGTTGTTGCTTCTTCCTTTCCCATCCTCCCTCCTGGTTCCCTCAGTGTCTCTGGACGTTCCCTCTCACCATGACCAATGCTGTTCCCACGTAACAACAGGACAGCTGAGGGGTGTGTGTCTGAGGGATGACTGAGGGGTGCTGCTGTGCATGTGTGTTTGGACTCACATGTCAGTGTGTTTTTCGGACTGTGAGCCTGTGTGTGTCTAGTCCATACCTTTCCATATGAATGTGTCATTGTGTGTGTCTGTGTGTCTGTGTGTCTGTGTGTCTGTCTGTGTGTGTGTGTGTGTGTGTGTGTGTGTGTGTGTGTGTGTGTGTGTGTGTGTATGTGTGTGTATGTGTGTGTGTGTGTGTGTGTGTGTGTGTGTGTGCGCCTCCTGACCCCCGGGGTACTCTATATCATCTGAGACGTCGAGCCGCTGCTTGTCACTGCTGTGAATGTGGTGACTATTCATCCACCAAAGGCCGGCCACCCTCACCATTGTGCCCTACACCCCTCTTCATCAGGCCAAGAAGGACTCCATTGTGTCCTCTTATCCCCAGAATGGAACCCCCATATTTTTCCCGGGAAAACCCACGCCCTCTCACACCCCCCATTTAAAGGGCACTACGCCCCCCTGGGAACCCCCCTCCCCCCTCCCCCCACACCTCACACTGGGTCAAATGAAGCAGCACTGATCCCCATTGTCTGGGTGTTTGTCCCAGTGGGAATCAGACTACATGCACACGGGGGGGGGGGGGGGTTTATTATGGTTTATGTTTGCATGAGGGGGGGTGCAGAACCCAACACCTCATTCAGCCAATAGCGAGAGACTCTGAACAACAACATTTAGATCCCATGTGACCAATGATAGGAGGCCTAAGAACAGCTCTCAGGCATTGATTGGCCAATGGCATGAATCACAACAGACCTCAGCAACATGGCGGCAGGAGTTATGTTGTGTTTTGTCTGCATAGACCGCCCAAAGGTTGGCACTCAAGAGCAAGAGGAGAACATTATCTGATACCCCAGAAATAACTTCTATAAGTAATTTTGAGTAATTTTTGACAGATTGGCTCCAGGGTGTTGTCCTAATACACACGGGAGGTATTGGATTCGGGGAGTGTTCTAGGGAGGACGGAGGAGGGTTCTGAGACGGTACCAGCGGCGGGCCTCTGCCTGCCTGTCTGTGTGTAGAGATGAAGGACAGCTGGAGGGTACCGCTCCCTCTGGAGGGTTGTGGCAATCATTACTGTGGAACGTCAATTAGAGCGCTGTGTCAGCCTGACTGAGAGAGAGGGGGAGAGAGAGGGGGAGAGAGAAGGTGGGTGGAAGGGTAGTGAAAGGCAGGGGAGAGAGATATGAGGCAGGAGGGTAGGAGTGACAGAAGATGAAAGAGGGAGAGATGGACAGATATGAAGAGGAGGCAGAAGGGAGATGGGATGAAGGAGAAAGAGGCACAGGTGATTGAAGAGAGAGGGGGTAGCGGATGGAGGCCAGTGGTGTGGACCCCTGCCTCTACATTCTGCCTGCATGACCTAGTTGTATCACCTACATGGCTCAGTGACACACACTCGCACACACACACACACACTCGCACTCACACACACTCACACACACACACACACACTCACACACACACACACACACACACACACACAAAGGGTACAGAGAGGCAGCATACAGCAGCAGTGCCACAGTGAGGCTGAGAGAGAGGGAGAGTGAGAGAGAGAGAGAGGGGGCGAGAGAATGACTTGCAGTATTTCACACTAATATGAGAGATAGAGGTGGAGCTCTCTCTCTCTCTCTCTCTCTCTCTCTCTCTCTCTCTCTCTCTCTCTCTCTCTCTCTCTCTCTCTCTCTCTCTCTCTCTCTCTTCTCATCTGCCTCTCCATACTTTGCCTTGCCCTTTGCCCTCATCCTTATTTCACTCACTCAGGTGACGCAGGAGAGATCTTCTCTCCGACCCCCAGGTTAAGGCTTTCATCCCGTGTGTGTGTGTGTGTGTGTGTGTGTGTGTGTGTGTGTGTGTGTGTGTGTATCTATTATTAACTCTCCAGGCACAGGCTCCTCATATTGTCATGCAGAGGCCCGAAGTGGGGCAGAGGGCTGCGTTCAGCCACCTCTGTTCATGAATGTTAATCACACCCTGAAGGGGGTGTCGTCATCAGGAGAGTCCACATTAACTCAGCCCCTGACACACATTCAAGCCAGTTGTATGTTCAGCTATTAAGCTCTGCATATATTTGCATGCTGTGTTTGGATATTAACAGTACAAAGTGAGTCATGTGTCGCTCTGGTCTTGAACTAAAGAGGAGTAGTGTTTGTGAGGGAGGGGGAGGGGGAGACTCTGAATAGTTAATGCTTCACAGTCTCCCCCAGTAAGGTCCTTGAATCAGGATTGAGTTCTGCGAGGGTGAGATGAGCTGCTGCTGCTGTTGTTGTTTCTTGAACGGGGTGTTTTGAGTTGAGGACAGAGAGAGAGAGAGGTACCAAGGGAGAACACGTGGTGCTGAGAGAGAGACAGAGAGACACAGAGAGAGACGAATAAATGGCAGTTTGAGGCATGGCTGTAGGGCTCCGTCTGAGAAGCAGGGTGCTGCTAGATATCTCAAGGGCTCCATCTGGTGGAGAAAACCACTGAGGAAATGGGGGGGAAAGGTTGTGATGAAGAAAGCGATTCATAAAATTGATTCTCTGGATTCAGTGACAGTCCCTCAATAAAGCTATATCAGATACTATGTAAGGAGTGTGAATGTAGATTCAGACCCAGACTACCTTCAGCACACAGACCACAATCACTTTCAGATCACCCTCTGTACGCTCCCCTCCGAGCATTGACACTGTAGAGGTTGCCACTGCCACCTGCTGGATGGCCAGTGAAAATGCAGCACGTGTCATCAAGTTCAAGTTGAAAGACTCTCAAGGTGTGATGTGGCGCTAACCTTGTTTATCTCCTTCCCTCCCTCTCTCCCTCTCTCCCTCCCTCTCTCTCTCCCTCCCTCCCTCCCTCAGCTGTGACGAGTACGTGACCCAGCTGGACGAGATGCAGAGGCAGCTGTGTGCGGCAGAGGATGAGAAGAAGACCCTGAACTCCCTCCTCCGCATGGCCATCCAGCAGAAGCTGGCCCTGACCCAGCGCCTGGAGGACCTGGAGTTCGACCACGAGCAGGTCCGCCGCGGAGGCGTGGCCAGCCGGGTGAAAGGTCGCGGCCGCATCGCCAACGGCACCGCCACCGCCACCGCCAACAACCCCCACGTAAGTCACGGCCTCACCTGCTCCATCTCCGGCCGCCCCGAGCCCAACGCCGTGCCCAGCGGCATCCTGGGGGGCCCCGTGGTCTTCTGCAGCGAGAAGTACAAGATCTACTGCGACTGAGGCGGCCACGCCCCCGCAATGGACTGCTGTGTACAGAGGGGAGGGGCCACGCCTCCCCTGCCTTAGTGTAAAAGAGCCCCACATGCTCGCTTAGCCTCCCACCCAGCCTGACTCCTATAGGGCATGCTGTGTGTCTCCTATAGGGCCCAGCCTGCCCCCTATAGGGCCTGCTGTGTGTCCAACCTCCATACTGTATGCCCGGCGGCTACGGCCACTCACGCCTGCTAGTGTAAGCGCTTATGGGGAATGCAGATGTGTATGTACAGTACAGTGTGCACTAGAAGTGTGGGGATTGTAGTAGACATATATGGCATGTGGATAGGCCCTCACCGGCATTGGGCTCATTGTGGATATTATGGGGTGTGTCTATTCTTTCCGCTGTCATGGTGCTGTACTGTATGATGTTAAAACGGTGGCAGCTTTTGTGCTTGTGTGTTCTGGGCGCCCCCCCCCCCCGAGTGTGTTGCCTGGTAACCGTAATGCGTTTGGGGGGGTGGCGGGGACTTGTGAAGAGGGCGTCACTTGTAGGGTCATGTGACCAGAAGTAGACGTCCTCTCCTCTTTTGCTCGCCTGTGGGCGTTGGTGCTCCTTTGGATAAACCCCCACCTCCTCCTCTCTATCTCTCTCTATCTCTCTCTCTCCTGGACCCCCCAGGACTGACCCTAAACCAGCAACCCGCGGCCCAATCAGGTCGCTGTACGATGTTTACATTAACAAATGAAATAAAAACAAAATATGCAAACTCCCCCTGCTGTTGCTAGGAGAGGCCCCAGTGTGATTCGCTGGAATTATTATTATTTTTTTTTTTTTTTTCTCGAATTTCAAAACTCTTAAGCGGGTTGACTGATGATTTGACGAGGAGTCGGAGGTGGGCGGAGAAGGAGCACCTTTAACCACAGGTGTTTATTTTCAGGAAGCTGTGATGCTAGAGCACCAACGCAGTAGAGTCAGTCCGATTGCATGGCTTTGCAGCTGCGATGCTACTGAGCTTTTTCTAGCTGTCTTTCTGTAACCAGGTGTGTGGCACTATGGAAGCACATGTACTACAGGGCTCTGCATTGTGACGAGGGGGGAGTTATTTTGACGTTTGCTGAAAACCAGGAGGGCTATTGTTCCATGTGACCCAGACTGTCATGGTGGATTCTTTCAGAGCCATATTACGAGAGAACGAAAGCAAAAAGACAAATCGATCTCCGCACCCAAATTAAGTGCACTTCAGAATAGGTGCCTCAGGTTCTAACTTCTGTTTAAAAAATAAAAAAACGATAAAATAACTGTGAACAGATACAATATAGTTTTGGTGATTTTGTAAAAAAACAGAAACAGAGCACAAATTCAAGGCGACCTGATCTGGATCCTAATTCTGCAAACGAAACCGGCACAGTGCCTGTCGACCCAAACACTTGCTATCTACATCTATATATCTATCGATGTAAAGCCCTGTCTTTGTGTCTTGACGAACTAACACTGATCTCTCCCTCTCTCCTCTCTCCCTTCCCTCCTTTTGGGAGCTCCTTTTGAGCTTCCAGATGATCTCTGTGTGATTTGTGGCTGAAAACCCTGTCCTCATGTCTCTAACCTGTGTCTCGTCGCTGGTCGTCACGACGACCCTCTCTCTTGTAGATTGTCAGCAGCTTGCTTCCCCTGCGTCGTCACTCTCCCTTTAACTAGAGAGGGGATTGTGGGAAAGAAACCCTCTGAATATTGTCAGGTAACGTCCTCACGCACGTGTGTGTATGTGTGTGTGTGTGTGTGTGTGTGTGTGTGTGTGTGTGTGTGTGTGTGCGCGCACCAGAAACCTGCCTGTGTGTGTATCTCAGCCCCAGCACGGACGTGAACAGCTCTGGCGTGTGCGTTGTTTTTAATCAGACATTGCAAACGGAGGGTCGTTCATTTCTGAGATGTCGTACGGGTGCGGGAGGACAAACCAATGTACTGTCTTATTATCCAAAACAAGCTTTACCCCTCGCGAGCTAGCTAGCTTTAGGCAGACTGAAAAAATATATATACAGTATTTTACTGTATGTGGGGCTTCTTTCAGATAAATCCATGTAATGCTTGTGGATCAACACATTGTTAGCTTTATGATGCTTAAAGCAGGGTTGATGCGAGGAAATCCTTGAAGATTAATCAAATTATGCTCTTTTTTACTACCGGTAACCTATATATAAAACTCTATATTCTTAATACGATCGTGTCAGGTTCTAATCTTCCAGGATCCCTCTATGCTCCCCTCTCAGATATAAAGAGAGGGAGCTTTCGCTCCTCAGAACGAGGAATGGGGTCTTCAGCTCTCAACCCTGCTTAAGTATGTACTTGCGCTCGCCCTACGAGGCCTTTAGACACCGCACAGTATGGAGACAAGGCTATCGCTCACATTAGAGAAACCTCAGTGGAGGAAAATCACTCTTCTGTTTTTGTTCCACTTAAGCAACGGCGATAGATTCACTATCTGTTTATATATATATCGGTTTGCGCTGAGTATGGAGAGAGAGGATAAATACTAAAAGGTTAAAACCACCTTCCGAGACAGGAGAGCTGAGACACGCTCGGCCCTCTGAGGTGGGTTGATGCTGAATTTGATACTCCCAGAGACCCAGGGATTTCTGAGGGGGATGCTCAAACCCCAGGGTGATTTTTGAAAAACAAAAGACATTTTATATAAGGTTTTTGATTGACGACTTTTGTTTCTAAGTGTGGCATCTTACCAGAGGACATTGTTTCAAATGATCCCCTCCCTTTGTATAGATAGGCTCTGGATTCACTGAGCAATAGATAGACTTAATTCCCCAGGATGTGATTGTGGTTAAAGAGTCCCCTAGACAGAGAACCCCCTTAGTTCTCTTTGTCTAGTTTGAAATCAATGTCTGTTTATCTGGTGTCATATAGCATGCCACCTGAATAAGCTCCTCCTACCTCTGCCTGCAGGCTCCTCCCACTTCACCTTTGAGTTCTCTCACATGCTCCCATCTAACGGTTGAAAGCCTGCATGCTAAAAACAAACCCATCCTCATTAACCCGCATGGCATATGGGAAAGCCCCCCCCCCCCCCCTCTTCTTTGAAAGGTTCTGGGTTGTGGTTTTAAACTCACAGAGTGGGGCATGTGTTGGAGGTGAAAGGTCATGGTACTTGTGAGGTCATTGGCTTCCTCATCGTCGTTGCTCTTCCTCACGCAGTGGGAGGTGTATGCGCTTTCACAACAGTACCACGGGAACACACAGACATCGCTAACATGGCAGCCCCTCCAGACACCGGCCGCTTCTGGACAACTAACAAAGTTTGACACTTTTTAGTTGCTATGTCTAACTGGAACTTACTCTGTGATGCAGCGTTTAATTTTCGTTTATTTAAAAAAAAAAAAAAGTGGATAATCTCTCTAAATTGACCAATAATGCTAATTTTGGATTATTTGTTTGTTGTTTCTCCGTTTTGCAGTAATTTAGTTCTGCCCGGATGAGGATGTACCAACGCAGGGTCCTCTCATACTCCCGGACTCATATTCTGCGCTATAGACCCTGAACTAGCGCTCTAGACCAATCGGATTCATGAAACCCACTTGGAAGACTAAAATGAAATGAAATCTCTAAATATGAAATCTCTGATTTGAAAATGGAAAAGATATCTCTACGTGAATAAATACTAGCTCATTTGCTGTTTAGCATGACTATAATGTCACTTTGTGTGTGAATGATGCTTAGTCTCACGTTTCCTAGTGCTGCTGATGGACGCCAATGCTCACAAGTACAGTGAACTCTCCCTCCCTCCATGTGAAATTGAGAAAATCAAAGGGATATGGGGGTCATTTCTCAAATGTAAATCAACAAACGTATTTGTCTGGTTTATCTTTTTTTTGTTTTAGTTTTTTGTTTTCTTAACCTGTGCACTTTTATTGTAGGATTATAACTTTCTATTATTAATTTAGGAAAGGTTGGTAGTTCTATGGTTTGTGAGTTATTTAGTCAAGTATCTATATATATATATACATATAGGATTATATTTCCTCCTATATTGCCTCTGTTCCATTTACAGAGACCATTTACTAAAATCACCACAAACCAGAGTCCTACTATTATTCTTCTGAGGATTTATCCATCCGAATAATCATTTTTTTTAATCGTTACGTTTCCTCATATTTTTATGCTGTTGATTATATTATGTTCTACTGCCATGTTCTAAACAAAATCCAGGGTGAGCAAATTCTGGGGTTTTTCATGTGTCTATTATTCCTAGGAATAGTTCAAAGATAACGCGGAGAAACTTGACAACGCTCTGACACAACAAAAAATATGGTAAGAAGTACTTCGGGGAGGGGGGCGGAAATGATGATGACAAAGTTGATTTTTGTTTCCCCAGCTTCTTACTCGAGCGTTACACTGACGGGACCACTGACTCTCAGAATTCTCTGCAAGCGCACAGATTAAATTCCAAATTGGAATTGTTTCATTCTCTCCTTCTTTATCGTGCCATATCTCGGTACACCGTTTAGGTTGAATAGAATAACGATTCTGAAAGAAGACAAGCCCTCAGTGGGAAGGGTGTAGTCGGGGCCATGGCTCTCTGTCCTAACACCGGGTTTTGGTTTTGGTTTGCTTTGTTCTTCGTTCTGACCATTAGTGCCTTTCATTGTTTCAAGGGAGAATCGTAGACTAGTGTTTTATTTTGTTTGTTTTCTAGGTAAGGAGTTTGGGTTCAAAACGACTTTGTGAGCAGCAATAAGTGCAAAGAGGATACCCCTTTTTGCATGAGTGAAATGATAGTTTTGAAATTAGCTCAAAAAACTGAAATTGTATTGAATTCTGCAGGTCAGTGGTCCCCACAGCTGATTCAGGGGTATTGAGAAACGTTGTTTTTTTTATCAAACTTTGGGAACCAAAAGAAATCCCTTTGGCCTCCTTTTGAACAAAATGCTCCAAACAACACTAATATGTTGGGGGTAGATCAGTGTACTATTGGAAACATCGTATCTAGCTTTGTTTGGTGAAGGTAATGTGATATCAATAGTATTGTTGACAAATGTGCAGAGGGCGCATTTTCTCTTCATTTTGTTTTTTGTTTTTTTTGTTTCGTTGTTTTTTTTATTCTCGAATCTTTTTTTACGTCATCTATTAAGCGTTGTGATTTCAGGAAACAGAAAACAGAATTTGCATCAACAAGCTTGAATAGTGCCATCAAAGCCAATGCTTGTTTGTTGAGGCGTTAAAAGTTAACAATATGGTTGAGAAGCTAAAAGAAAAATACAATAAAGTGCAATTTAAATGCTGTTTTACATGGAAAAGACAAGTTTTCTGTTTGCTGGAAGCGATAGCATTGTGATAATAAACTAGCTGTGCGAACTTTATATTGTCATATTGTGTTCCAGTATTGATCCATATTGAGAGTTTGATACCTTTATATGAAATAACGACTTTCATCTGTATGTTGGTATTTATTTGAATTGTCATGCAGTACTGTATTCTTATCAATAATGTGCATTATGATTAGTGGCATATTGATTACAACTTAATGTCATATGCATGTTCTACAGTTATGGGACCTTTACACAGAATTGAAAACAAACCTATAACTTTGGAGATGTTTAGGTTGAAAAAGTGAAATGAAATAATGAGTTTAGTCAAATGTATTACTGCTGAACTAATCCTATGAAAGTGTTGTTTTGTTTTCCTATAGAGAGGTGGTCTGTCTGTGTAAAGGTAGTCATACTGGCTAAAATCAATAAATGTGACTAAAAACGTCCTTTGGTGTCCAGTGTGTGTGTTTTGTGTGTGTGTGTTTTCATTCTCCTCTGTGTGTGTGTGTGTGTGTGTGTGTGTGTGTGTGTGCGCGCATCTGTGTGTGTGTGTGTGTGTGTGCGCGCGCGCTTCTGTGTGTGTGTTTTCATTCTGAGCTCCTCCACTAGTAAGCATGTGAAGGGTTAAGTGTGCAGGGGGATGCTGCAGCCCTGTTCCCCCCCCCCCCCCCCCCCCCCCGCAGTAGAACATTCCCTGTTAGGAACCAGGGGGTGAGGGGAACTTCCCAGCTGTCTGTTAAGACTCCATGACATGATCACATTTCACACAATGCACAAAACACTTCCACCCCCTCCTTCCTCCACCCTGCCTTGTGTTTTCTCCACTCTCCTACATTTCTTTTATGTCTTCCCTCTATCTCTTTTCCTCCTCTGCTTTTCCATGTTCCTCCCTCTCTCTCTCTCCCTTCCCTCTGTCTTATATCAGATTTTTTCTGCTGTGAATTAAGGACACACCCACATGCAGGCAAAGCCCGTGGCCTTTGACCTTTCATACACCCAGCCACTTCCTGTCCAGGCTCTGGAGTCTTAATGCTTTCATCCCATGGGAGAATCTGGCAGTCTCCCAAAGCTCATACTGATAGGTTTATACTGTATACTAATCATATCATACAACATACTTTTTTGGCCATACTGTTTAGTCAGAATGTATGCAGCAAGCAAGCTCACGGTAATTGGTTGGATCTGCTCCATTGAATTGTGGGACTAAGGGAAAGAACTAACTGAATAGTATGCAGTGAATTCATACTACATGGAAAGGCAAATCTAGTATGACATCCTGGCATTTTATACATAATCACACTGCATTTTGCATACTGAAAATGCCTACTAAGTAGGTCACAGTATGAGCATTCAGGCCCGGCCTCTTATTCCAGCAAGTCTCTTGTAAGAGAAGAATCAATATGCAGAGAATATAAAGATTTTGTTTTAGAAAAGGGAACAAAGTTGTTTTAAATGAATAAATAATCCAGCCGCAGTGCATTAAGATGCTGTCACTCTATGAAGAGATTTGTTGCTGCACTTCATCAAAAATGGAATGACCGTGACAAGTTTTTAAATAGCTTTTAAAAACGGCATTATTTCTGGTTAATAACCATCTGACAGACGCAGAAAGGAAACAAGAGCGCCTTTCATTCCAGGTTTTTTTTTTTTTTTTTTTTTTTATATACAATCTCTCCCCTTTTTCTTAATCTCCACTGTGTGTGTGTGTGTGTGTGTGTGTGTGTGTGTGAGACTGCTCTGAAAGCTTGATTCAAGGTTGTCTCTCCAACAGGGTGCTTATGACGATTACTGTGTTTGTGTCTCTGCCACACACACACACACACACACACACACACACACACACACACACACCCTATCAGGGATCACACAGAAAAACAATGAAACACACACCACACCAGTTAAAATCAGACTATACATTGTACCATTATCAAAATATCATACCACATACTCCAAATTGAGACGTTCATGAATGATTCTGATTTGCAGAATCAGGGTACTGTATTTGAGACAGAGGGCAGAGGTGACCTCATTAACAGTCTATGACATCACTGCCCCCACAGAGGACCCTTTGTTGGCACCAAATCTCCCCCATATCCTGTCCATGTCCTAGCATACGGAATATGGGTCAGTTAAATACATCCTATACGACCGTTCCATTCAAAAGTCAGGAGGTTGATTACACCTGAAAAGGCAGACTAGAAAGGCATCGCCTCTCAGTGATTACTCACATCGGTTGCAGTACCGCTGTTTGCCACTTGGTGTCACCAGAACACAGCCAAACACAGTGGTCGTCATGACTGACTGACTCCACCGGTATGACAGACTGCACTCTGTAGTTTTTGATGGTTGTGGTTGGTGTTAATTAAACGCCATCACATGAGGTTCATGGACTGACAATAAAAGCAGTGAGCGTGTGTGTGTGTGTGTGTGTGTGTGTGTGTGTGTGTGTGTGTGTGTGTGTGTGTGTGTGTGTGTGTGTGGGGCGGGGGGTATTGGGTTACTGGAGGCTCACACAAAGAGTCCTCTCTCTGTCTCAGCGGCTGCTGTCATGTGACAGGTTGAACACATGAGAACCCTGGAGGACCAGTGGATGCATCAGGTGGTCTGGAGAGAACACTGATTAACAACACTGCACACTGCACCACATGGCTGTCTGCCTCATGCGTTTCTGACACACACACACACACACACACACACTACAACTGCTGTCTGCCCAATACACACCACCACATCTGTCTCATAACTCTGCTACACACACACACACACACACACACACACTACAACTGCTGTCTGCCCAATACACACCACCATATCTGCCTTGTAACTCTGCTACACACACACACACACACACACACACACAAGGAGGATCCACACGCTGAAGAACAAAACATTCCATATAGTCTGCAGTCTATATGAACTGAACAGGGATGTGAGTTCTCCCCCAGACGTAGACTCCTGTGAGTAATGGATTCCCAGAGCATGATCAGCCTCCCACCTCTCCAGAACCCGTAGGTATGTGCTTGAAATGTGAAAAGTGCTTACATTTGATCAGCATTAGCTCAACAGGATGACAGGATTTTCATTTGATCAGCATTAGGCTCAACAGGATGACAGGATTTTCCGGTCTGAATTATGACTGCTCACATGAATCAGAGAAAGTAAAGGAACACTGTTAGCAATTGTATGATGTGTAAGAAGACCGACAGTACTGTTAGTAGGGGCTGTGGGGCTTTGGTGATATCTTCAGCAGTGGGTCTCTGGTGGGTTACTGTCCAGCATATGGTTCGATAACAGAGCAGGCTGTCTTTTGGTGTGAAAACAATGGAGGGCCAATTCACACCTTTCATCTTCTTCCAATCTTATCCCCCCAACTCTGTCTTTTCTCCCTCCCTGTTTTTGACTCTCTTTCCATCAACCGCTTTCCTCTTTTCTGACTCTCCCTTTCTCCCTTTCAGTCTCGCTCCCCCCCCTCTCTCTCTCTCTCTCTCTCTCTCTCTCACTCTCTCTCTGCCTCTCTCTCTCTCTCTCTCCATCCCTCTCTCTCTCCATCCCTCTCTCAGTAAATGGTTGTTATTTATCTCTGGTGTGTGCGTCTGTGTGTTTGCAGCCTTGGGGGACCGGAGGCTCTTTCAGAGTAGGCTGTGGTTCCCCCTTTCTCCAGGCCAGCATTGGGAGGACTGGCTGACAGCTCCCTCTGCTCACAGACACACAGAGACACAAGCAGGGGCCTCCGGCTCCTACTGAACCCATGAGACTGGAGTCAAGTCTTCCACAGAGCACTCTCTTTCAGACTGTGTAGAAGCGTTCCAGCATTGAGAATGATCCTCCAAACATGAAGACATGAAAGGGAGGAAATAGAAATGTTGGACACAAAATACACAAATACAGAACCAGTCAAAGGTTTGGACACAAACTTGCCGAGAGTGTGCAAAGCTGTCATCAAAGCAAAAGGTGGCTACTTTGAAGAATCTAAAATATAAAACATATTCTGGTTTGTTGAACACTTTTTTGTTTACGACATAATTCCATATGTGTTCCTTCACAGTTTTGATGTCTTCAATATTAATCTACAATGTAGAAAATAATAAAAAATAAAGAAAAACCATTGAATGAGAAGGTGTGTCCAAACTTTTGACTGGTACTGTACATGACCTGTTCAATTGATGTGTGTTTGAACTGTGTGTGTTGCTGCCCTACCATTGGTGCGTGACTTTTATACCGTACATGATTTTGCTGTAATATGAAAAATACTGAATGCTGAAATGCATCATTATTAACTCATTGTTACATCATTTCAAAGCGACAACTCTTTCAGTGTTTGGCCTCTGTGCCTGGTGTGGATCGGTAGCCTATCACTGTCTGCCTCCAGTCTCTGAATGGACAAATGAATGGCAGGCAGCCAGACAGTGGACATGCCACTATGGACTCTGTCACATTGTCTGCCTTGATTTGAGGCGGACCAGAAGCGTGCAGCAACAGCACTGACCACAAAAGAGGTTTAATGGTGTGTGACTGAGTTGACACCGGTTTCTGTGTGAGAGAGAGAGAGAGAGAGAGAGGGGGGGGGGGGGGGGGGAGAGAAAGAGAGAGAGAGAGAGAGAGAGAGAGAGAGAGAGAGAGAGAGAGAGAGAGAGAGAGAGAGAGAGAGAGAGAGACAGAGAGAGATCTGCTACAACCTGAACACACCAAGTGATTGTTGGTAGAGAATGAATAGTATAACATATGAACTATATCAAAATCCCTTATCAGACCATATTTTGTCTAAAAATTAGAGTTGGCCAAGAAGGCCTTTACACAATTGCTCACAAGAACCAGAAATTGCAATTTATTACACTGGGGGTCATAATGCAACCTCAGACTTCGTGCTTTTATGCTGAGAAGAGAGTGAATGAGCAATAGGTCATAAACCAGAAATAGAAACGACTTAGCTTTCTGCCCCTATCAATTTCTTATTTCTCCGAGTCTGAACACTAATGCGTAGAGACAGCTGACAAAGTTTGTTCGGCGTTCTGGGAATTCATGGGGCATAAACCGTGCTCATCTGTGCGAGAGAGGAGGGCTGAGCAGTGACATAGAAATGCCAGTTGATATTTGTGTTTCAGTGTCTTTTTTCCCCTTACCATTATGACTGAATCCAGTCCAACGGTTAAGAG
>NC_139662.1:20724505-20727005 GCF_951799395.1 Argentina silus
CCCCAGTAAACTTATCACAGGTCCTATAGACCACCAGCCACCAGGCCTATAGCTCGCATCCTTCTCAAGTTAAATAGTATTTGGTACGGTAGGTGAAGGGTTGATCGTTTTTGTTTTTTCCACTGGGCTCTCCTACCCATCCTCTAGTGTGATCCTTCATGTCACCTCCGCGGCTGGTGACAAATGTTCTATGCGTGTGAGTCTGGGCAGGGACGTCTCCATCTGGGACACAGAGGGACAGGGGCTATCCATCAGCGGCTGCTCCCTGCAGCACACGCCTGCATACCTGGGCCGCATACACGGGGAACGCATTCACTACACGCATGCAGATATATGCTCTGTCCTCAGTTCTCATGATGACTCTGCTCAGTGCGATCTGTGTGAGAGAGAAAGGTTCAGGGGACGTTGGTTGAATGTTATTGGGGATAGTGTGTCCTTGTGTTGAGGCCGGTTTGTTCAGGGCTGATGCCCACTCTGTGCCCGGGGTCCTACCCTGCAACATCCTACTGCCACAGACTCTCTCTCCACCTCTATCGCTCTCTCTCTCTCTCTCTCTCTCTCTCTCTCTCTCTCTGTATCCCTCTCTTCTACACCCTTCTACACCCATAGTGCCATCTTCCCCATGATCATTCTCTCCATCTTTTTCTCATTCTTAATTTCGTTCTCCCTTTCTATCCCCCTCCCCCATTCTCTCTCTCTCTATCTCTCTTCCTTTCTCTCTCTCCCTCCCTCCCTTTCTCTCTCTGTGTTAATCTCTGCTGAGCCGTGTGTAATCACAGGCCATCTGGGCGCTGTAGGGAGATGAGCCTGCAGCTCGTCAGATGACCAAAACCCACCTAGGACCCATCACACTACACTACCCACGCACATACACACACACACACACACACACACACGCACGCATGCATACACACACATACACATCCACAGACACGCATGCATGCACGCACGTATGGAAACATGGAGGCATGCAAACACACACACACACACACATACACACACATGCATGCACACATACACATACACATACACATACACACACAAACACACTTAAAGACCAGCACAAATACAGGGTCTCAGACAAGCACAATCGAACAGAAACCCAACGTGCAGAAAATCACACCTCTAACCATCTCCACACAATCACCACCACACACCTCTAACCATCTCCACACAATCACCACCACACACCTCTAACCATCACCACCACACACCTCTAACCATCTCCACACAATCACCACCACACACCTCTAACCATCTCCACACAATCACCACCACACACCTCTATCCATCTCCACACAATCACCACCACACACCTCTATCCATCTCCACACAATCACCACCACACACCTCTATCCATCTCCACACAATCACCACCACACACCTCGAACCATCTCCACACAATCACCACCACACACCTCTAACCATCACCACCACACACCTCTAACCATCTCCACACAATCACCACCACACACCTCTATCCATCTCCACACAATCACCACCACACACCTCTATCCATCTCCACACAATCCCCACCACACACCTCGAACCATCTCCACACAATCACCACCACACACCTCTAACCATCTCCACACAATCACCACCACACACCTCTAACCATCTCTACACAATCACCACCACACACCTCTAACCATCACCACCACACACCTCTAACCATCTCCACACAATCACCACCACACACCTCTAACCATCTCCATACAATCACCACAACACACCTCTAACCATCTCCACAACTCACCTCTAACCATCTCCACACAATGACCACCACGCAACAGATATCACACCTGAACAGAGACAGAACATGGACCATGATATCACACCTCGGGCACCAGAGAGCCACAGCACAGAACAGTCGCAGCTCCAAAAGCAGAACATCACACCTTTTCCTCCCAGCCTCCCCCCGCCGAGCCGCACAACCAGGACAATGTCATGTGAATAACACCACATTCAGGCCAGCAGAAAACCAGCAGACCACTGAAATATGAGCAGTTTATCGTTACGTGTGTGTACATTTCTCTCCGTTTCAGAAAGCACGGATATGCTGAGTCTCCCGTCCTTATCTGATCCGCAATAACAACCCCATCTAGAGCTTAAGGGCTCCAGTCCAATCTCCTGCCTGCTATCTCCCTGTGGAGTCAGATGAGTTGGTGAAGTGCTTGATGAAGCTAATGGTAATGTTATTAGTGACATTATATTGCCATTATCCTGCCATGCTGGCTGGCCTGGGGCCTGTTTGCTGCCTCTGTGTGGCTGGTTGGGTTGTGGTCCAGCAGAAATGTCTCATACTCATACAGTCACATGGACTCACATTACACACACATTACACTGATATGCCAGATTCTGCTCCCTCATATGAGTACAGTGGGGGGGGGGGGAGGGGCAGGGGGGCACAGGACAGGCTTATGGGGTATGGTAAGGGGGAGGGGGGCGGGCGTCGGGGCTCTGGGGGATCTGGTGGACAAAAGAGGATTTGCGTGGT
>NC_139662.1:20734505-20737005 GCF_951799395.1 Argentina silus
TCTTTCATCTTTGCGTGTATGTGATGTGCTTACGTATGCCTGCACGCTTGGTTAGCCAATCATAAAGCGTTAGAGGCACTCTCCACTGAAGCATACACTTAGTGTCTACAAGAAACTTCATAAGAGGAAGAGTAACACACGCACGCACACACACACACACACACACACGCACGCACGCATGCACGCACGCACGCACGCACACACAGGAGGTTACAGGGGTTTACTCTGATTGAATCCCTCATACACACACACACACACACACACACACACACACACACACACTGCCTACATCTACATAATGCTGCAGCGTGTGTGTGTGTGTGTGTGTGTGTGTGTGTGTGTGTGTGTGTGTGTCAGCAGAGCCAGGAGGATATTTAACAGCTCTTACCTCGCCTCTCCCCCAGCCGTGCCTCTCCCTGCTGTCTCCTGTTTTAAAACGGTTCCTGACTTCAAAAGGAGCCGGAGCCGCGAGGTATCACTGCTCAGGCCGGAGGCCCGCCTTTGTAGCGCTCTCTCCCAGGGTCCCGCCGCTCGCCGGAGGGTGAGGGATGGGTTCCAGGGGCCGGTAACGGGATATTTAACGAACCTAAGAAAAGCCCCTCTGCCCTAGGCTTGTGTGTTTTGTGTGTGTGTGTGTGTGTGTGTGTGTGTGTGTGTGTGTGTGTGTGTGTGTGTGTGTGTGTGTGTGTCTGTGTGTGTGTGTGTGTCTGTGTCTCTGTCTGTGTCTGTGTCTGTGTGATGAGATGGGATTTAAATATGCACTTATGCTTTAGGAGGTCTGACTTCAGAGTTCAGCCCCTCCATACAAACACCAGGGGGCCATTTTAATGTCTGTCTGCTTTAAAAAGCTGAAAACTCAGTTCTTCTCCTCACACGTGCATGGGCCAGCGAGGGGGTTTCCCTGAGCTACAGTACAGTGTGCTGTTTTGTGGAACATACGGCAGTGTAATGAAAGCTCATTTTTATTTCACTCACTGACCAAAATGTGTAGTTTGGGCATATCATGATACAGCGCTCTGTGTCATTAGATATCCCAGCGGTTCCTTCTTCTGTAAGAATAGGAATGGGGAAGCTGTAATGTGGTCGCTTTTTTAGTGTTATTCAACCACATCGACCACAGTGTACAGTACCGTCAAACGTTGTTATGACAACTGTAGTTGTTGTGAGACGCAGATGCCATTTGTCTCAAATCTGGAAAAAAGTGCACTGTGGGCAAAACGAGTCGTCATTTGAAGCTTTTCCCTGTATGGGTGGTATGAGAGTCCTCTCTATGCCATTGGACAGTCTCTGACTTTGACCAATAGGCATCCACCATCCCACTGATTGGCCTCCTTCCCCTGTCGCAGCCTGCCCAGCAGAGCCCCTCAGGTGGCAGGCTGTTGCAGGGGACAGGTGACAGATGACAGGTGGTCAGGCCTGCCGCAGGTGTGTGTAAGACTATCTCTGGAGATCCTGAAGGACACAACACCATCATTATATCATTATAGCCCGCTGTGCTTCGTTCTATAGAAATGCGAAGTGGGGAGAAGATTTGATGAAATGGGATATGACACTTATTATAAACTAGGCGGTTATTAGAATGAGCCCAGCTGGTTCTGTGGTTTGCTGTAATATATTGTCTCCACAGGGGCCATTGGTAATGTGATCATTTGCAGGGCCCTGCTCCTTAGCATCAGGGAAAATGAATAATCTCCTGTGGGGTGGGTGGGTGACTGGGTCTAGCCTCTCCTCCCTGTATCACAGGTAGCGCTGTAACACCATTCATTTTGTGTAGCCTGTTCCTTTCCTGTTTTCGAAAAATCCATAACATGTTGCATGAGGTGCTTGTTTTCGCATCGTGTGGTTCAGATTTAACTCGGCTGTTTTGGGCCACAGTGCCACATTTAAACTGTGGATGTCATTTCCACGTGGCCCACATATACTGAATGGCGTTTACTGTACAGTAAGTGGCTGGTGATAGAAGCATACATGGGTAAATGACCATACTATCATGTTGCATTGACTCTGATCTCCTGGGCACAGATAGCCCTGTACAGCCTGTATCGGTGTATTAGTGTGACAGGCCTCTCATTAAGAGCCCCCTGGCCTGGCCAGTTTCCACGATTTGACTGAGCGTACAGGAAACTGGGCCTGGCGGCTCCATATGGCTCAGAGAGCTGCCTCTCTATAGGGGTAAATACTGCAGCCATTAGAGTGGAAACAAAACCCTTTATTACCCTGTCTACTCTACACCTGTGTTCCATAACAGAGCCGTGTGTGTGTGTGTGTGTGTGTGTGTGTGTGTGTGTGTGTGTGTGTGTGTGTGTGTGTGTGTGTGTGTGTGTGTGTGTGTGTGTGTGTGTGTGTGTGTGCTGGAGCAGTTACTGTAGCAGCTCATTGATGTTATCCACAGGCGAGACTACTGTCTGCTTGAGGGGCCTGTTGAGGACAGGCTGATAGCCTGCTTGATGTGTGTGTGTGTGTGTGTGTGCGTGTGTGTGTGTGTGTGTGTGTGTGTGTG
>NC_139662.1:20744505-20754505 GCF_951799395.1 Argentina silus
TCATTTGTTCTATTCATCTGCGGCTCATTGTGACTAGGATTCAGAAGAGGAAATGAATGAAGCCAGATCTCTTTTTCTTTGATATCTCACTGCTTTGATAAAAGGCCTGTGTAAAAGGCTTGTCATCAGGAGAGAATTTGAATCTCATCACTCCCTCTGTGAGCAAATTAATTAGAGGACTGGCACAGTTTGTCAAACATGATTGTTTGTATTTGTAATTATGTGATTTTAATTTGACAAGGCTAGTATCTTCCCTTTGCTCCTGAAGAGCTAGGCCTGTGTGTGTGTGTGTGTGTGTGTGTGTGTGTGTGTGTGTGTGTGTGTGTGTGTGTGTGTGTGTATGTTCTTTATCTGTGTCACACATACCAAACACACACACCAACACACACACACACACAGGCACGCACACACACACACACACACACACACACACACACACACACACACAGGCGCTCGGCCTAGGGGCAGGTGTGTAAAGCAGGTTTGGCAGGTGCACGGACTGGTGCAGTTAGACTATACCTGAGAACAGGTGTCTGTGCGTTATGCAGCAATAACACAAAGCTATGGGGTGTGTGTGTGTATGTCTGGCTGGCACAGAAGGGGTTCCGGTCTCATACACACACATTGCCAAACCTGAGACCGGGAAAGTAGGATTTATCTTACCTATCTTAAGGCACGTTGGATTTTCCTATTGAGTTGATCACTGGATTTTTTTCAATGTGGAACGTTCAATGAGAAGGTAGACTAAATACCTCTAGAATTTGTGTGAATTCTGGCTTTTCATTCTGTGTATTGTGTACTAAAATTCTGGTATTCTTCCTTTTCCTATTTGGCAAACATGTTGTATGAACGAAATGACCGTTGGACGTGTGGCCCTTTGAAATAAGTAGAGTTGTGAGTGTATTGTATTCATGAGTGTTAAGTTGTGAACGTTTTGTTGAATTGTTTTGACTCATGTAGAGTTGTGAGAGTCAAGGGAATGTTTGCAGAGCGGTGTGTTGCCAGTTCAGTAGAGTAGTCAGTGAGAGCTGAACAGTTGTGAATGTTCAGTAGAGTAGTCAGTGAGAGCTGAACAGTTGTGAATGTTCAGTAGAGTAGTCAGTGAGAGCTGAACAGTTGTGAATGTTCAGTAGAGTAGTCAGTGAGAGCTGTACAGTTGTGAATGTTCAGTAGAGTAGTCAGTGAGAGCTGAACAGTTGTGAATGTTCAGTAGAGTAGTCAGTGAGAGCTGAACAGTTGTGAATGTTCAGTAGAGTAGTCAGTGAGAGCTGAACAGTTGTGAATGTTCAGTAGAGTAGTCAGTGAGAGCTGAACAGTTGTGAATGTTCAGTAGAATAGTCAGTGAGAGCTGTACAGTTGTGAATGTTCAGTAGAATAGTCAGTGAGAGCTGTACAGTTGTGAATGTTCAGTAGAATAGTCAGTGAGAGCTGAACAGTTGTGAATGTTCAGTAGAGTAGTCAGTGAGAGCTGAACAGTTGTGATTGTTCAGTTCGAAACAGTGACTCTTGTTCCTCTCCTTGCTGTGTTGTCAAGTTCCTGTTTACCGTTATAATGTTTGATCTGCGGGCCGGGCCAGGTTTCACTCTCAGGTAACCATGGCTACGGCAAGTTTCCATAGGTACAGACGCCTATGACGTTGTCTTGGTACAGGCTGCCCGCTGCTGCTCATCCAGACTGTTTGTTTTTCCCAGGAGTAACCTCTCCCTGGGGTCAGAGAGCCGTCTGAAGGGCATCTCTCATCAGTCCTTTTGAGTCTGTTTTTACCACGGCTGATATACCGTGGCTGGAGTCAGCTTACACCTGCAGGGGAGTACCTTAGCCCGGATAGTCAATATGTTGTCTCTGTGCAGCAGTAGATTGACTGTTAGGCAGCAGTCAGATTGAGTGCAGGAACTGTGCTCGTTTTTATGATCTTCTGCTTCTAGATACCCAGGATCTGTACTGGCTGTCTTAGTTGGCGGCTTGCTCTTTCTTTTTTTTTCTTTTTTTTCTCTCTCTCTCTCTCTCTCTCCCTCCCTCCCTCCCTCCCTCTCTCTCTCTCTCCCTCCCTCTCTCCGTCTCCCTCCCTCCCTCTCTCTGTCTCTCTGTCTCTCCCTCTCTCTCTCTCTCTCATTCTCTCCCTCTCTCCCTCTCCCTCCCTCCCTCTATCTCCCGCTCCCTCTCCCTCCCTCTCTCCGTCTCTGAGGTGGATATGGTAGGAAAGCCTGCAGTGGTACCACATGGGGCAGACAGACAGACAGACAGACAGACAGACAGACAGACAGACAGACAGACAGACAGCAGTCATTACTGAAAGCCTCCTTGTCCCTCCAGCGCCTTCAGGCATGAGTGGAAAACCACCAAATGAGATGTGCTGGGTCTCCTCTGGGGTGTCTATGCAATTTCTCATGTTATCCTTTTGGAGATAAGTGTGAAGGGAATAGATTCTGGCCATAAGCCTGCAGGAACAGCCGCCGTGGCTGTAGTTTACAGAGCCATTATCATCACCTACAGGAGGGTTATCTTTGTGCTCTAATGGGGAACCACCGTCTGATAACCGCCATGCTAAACACAGGCTGTAAGGGCACAGACAACAAAGACATAGCGGTACTTAGACACACACACGCAGGCACACCCACACACGTACACACACACACACACAAAAAAAAAAAAAACATGCAGTGCCGTAACACATGCATTGCAGACAGTGCACTTCAATGCCCTTGACTGGATTTCTAAATCTCTACACAGGGGTCACAGAAGATGTGCTGATTTGAGTCGCTGGCAGATAAAATGTCTGTGATATTGTAAGAGCCAAAGGCCTCATTTTCCCATATGCATCTGTTTGGAGTTCTAATAAGTACATTGTGGTGTAGTTGGGAGGGGAATGAGACAAAGAGAAACAATGCATGTAACACACACACACACACACACACACACACACACACACACACAACCCATTATCACTCACAGACAGTCTAAAAGGATGGAGAGATGTATTAGATATACAGGCCTATCTGGGAGGCGGGGTGTGAGAGAGCTCTCTGCAGACCCAGCGGAGCAGAACTGTTTCCTCTTCCCCCTGGCCCGGAGTCAGGATCGATGCCGGGCCTCTCTGCTCCCTCTCTGGTTCCAGGAGAGCAGTCTGGACCGAGCCCCGTGGTGAAGGTCGTTCCTCTCCTCCTGTTACGCGCTGCAGCGCCGCCCTGCACCACTCAGGGGGACCTCAGCGTGCCCCTCTAGCCTCGCTCCATCGCCTGTGTGCTACCATGCGGTACCAAGGGAGTGTATACTTGTGGAAAGTAAAGTGTGTCAGTTTTTAATATTTTCCTCCCTCTCTCTCTCTCTCTCTCTCTCTCTCTTTCTCCCCCCCCCCCCCCCCCCCCCCCCAGACCTCCCTCCCTCCTCTCGGCAGTACCAGTGTGGACCGGTGGACTTCCTGTGTCCCCCGCGGCTGGGTAAGAAAGCCCCTCCCCCTAGACCATGTCACGGCCGCCCTGCAGCCAAGCCCCGCCCCCAGCCCACTGCCACACCCAGGACGCCCGCTGCACAGAAACCTCAAGGTACAGTGCTGACTCCCGATTGGCTCGTTGTGCTGTCAGTCGTTCTGGTATTGTTGTAGTTACTACAAAGGAATAATGGGAGGATATCTTGACGGTTACAGTCCTGTCGGCACAGCTGCCCCCAGGAATTAGCCATGACCCATCTGCCGTTCCTAACCAGCCTTGGGAAACAAATGAGCTTAGATATTCACCCTAGAAACACAGCATGCAGTTAGACAGACAGACAGGCAGGCAGGCAGACAGACAGACAGACAGACAGACAGACAGACAGACAGACAGACAGACAGACAGAGAGGCAGGCAGGCAGGCAGGCAGACAGACAGACAGACAGACAGACAGACAGACAGGCAGGCAGGCAGACAGGCAAGCAGACAGACAGACATACAGACAGACAGGCAAGCAGACAGACAGACAAACTGACTGACTGACTGACTGACTGACTGACTGACTGACTGACTGACTGACTTACCGACTGACTCAGTCAGGAGTCAGAATTAGTTGTTCCTTTCAACCACTGAGGTCTGAGGTGTGGCATAAGTAAGGTGTGCGTGGGGGGTCTGGGTTTGGACCACAGTGTATTTATACATCAGTCAAGTTGCTGTGCTGCAACACCTCAGAGAAAGAGACAGAGGGAGAGAGGGGGGGGGGGGAGAGAGAGAGGGGGGGGGAGGGAGAGAGGGGGGGGGGGAGAGAGAGGGGGGGGGAGAGGGGGGGGGGAGAGAGAGGAGGGGGAGAGAGAGAGAGAGAGGGGGGGGAGAGAGAGAGAGGGAGAGAGAGAGAGGGAGAGAGAGAGAGGGGGAGAGAAAAATAGAGAGAGGGGGGAGAGAAAAAGAGAGAGAGAGAGGGAGTGAGAGAGTGTGAGTGTGTGAGAGAGAGAGAGAGAGAGAGGGGGAGAGAAAGAGAGAGAGAGAAGGAAGGAGGAAGGAAGCTGAGAAAACCTCACATACTGTAGAGAGGGCTTAGACAGAGACACCTTTTCCAAGATTCAACCCTCATTCAACCCAACACAGAGCAAATACTGCTGCCAACGGCAGATGTAGAGAGAGACAGTCTATTCTGCAGGAGTCATGTTCTAAGAACACGTCCCGTAATACACAGTAGCGGTTTGGCAGCACTAACGTGGGCGGCCGTTTATGCAGAGTGTGTTTCTGGACAGCTCTCGTCCTGTCTCTGTCATTTGCGTGTCTGGGTGGTTGTTGTGTTTTTCTTTTTTTTTTTCTCTCTTGAAACCACAGTGACTTACACACACACACACACACACACTCATCACAGCATCCTGTTCTGAAACCAGGAAGTTGTCAGGCCCCTGAAGCTCATAACTTCTCTTGTTCCGCGCCTCTTTGTCCGTTCAGGGATCTGCTCTGGGAGTTTATTGGTTTTATGAGTTGTGTTTTTCCTGTGGTTTTGTGAGGAGCAGGCAGCAGCCTTGGGCAGGGACATGGAAGCTTTCTCTCTCGGGACTCGCCGGGTCTCTTGAAACAGTTGCCGTGGATACGACGGTGACCTGACCTACTCTCTCCCTCCCTCTCTCTCTCTCTCTCTTCTACTCCCTCCATCCCTTTCCTTCCCTCTTTTCCTGCACCTGCAGTTCCCCCTAAGCCCCCCCACCTGCTGGCCCTCGGACAGGACAAGAAGCCCAAGAGGATCCCGCCGGCCCCCTCCAGACCTCTGCCGGCCCCCCCACCTCCGCCCAAGCCCAAGCCCAGCCAGACCCCCCCTGGCCTGGGCACACAGCCACAGAGAGAGGCCCAGAGCGTGGGGCTGCTCATCGAGAGGTTTGAGAACTCCAGGTATTGTACTGTATGGCAGGGGATTCATTTCAAAGGGCCTCTCGCTTTATTAATTCATCTGATTAGTGCTGTCGTGGCTTTTAGTGATGGGTTTTTGTGTGTGTGTGTGTGTGTGTGTGTGTGTGTGTGTGTGTCTGTGTATGTCTGTCTGTGTGTGTGTGTGTGTGTGTGTGTGTGTGTGTGTGTGTGTGTGTGTGTGTGTGTGTGTGTGTTCTTGCGTGCATGCGTGCGTGTGTGTACTGTATGTATGTGTGTGTGTGTGTGTGTGTGTGTGCGTGCGTGCGTGTACTGTATGTGTGTGTACTGTATGCGTTTCCGTTTATTTGACAGGTGCTCATGCTTCATTAAGTCATTTAATTGTGTCATTACATCACATTAGCCAGGTTTTGTAATGTCTGTGTGTTTGTGTGATGTTGAAATGAGTACGCACTCATTGCTGTGCACTTCAACTGCTTCACACTTCCCTCTGTGGGAGTTGGGGTCTGGTGGTGTGGTGTGGTGTGAGAGCCATCTTAAGGGTGACACATGAGACAGAAAACAATGAAAGTTCTAGTTGTCATTGCTTACATTTACTTTACATTTACATTTACATTTACATTTACTTTACATTTACATTTACATTTACTTTACATTTATGGCATTTAGCAGATGCCTTTATCCAAAGCGACTTCAAACAAATACAAATTACAAAGTAAGTGAATCATCTATCATCTATCAGTCATCATAAGAACAAGTAATCTATGCTCGGAAGAGGGGCTATTGGCAGTCACAATGCTAGAAGAAGGAAGAATTACGGGGGGTATTGGGGAAGAAGAGGTCTTTAGGAGGGACAGTTAAGATGCTTAGTCTTCAGTGTTTCCCCGTGTATCATGTATCCATATACCCACCAATGTCTCACTTTATTACACCCACATGACCCAGATCACCACCAGAAGACCATAAATATATGTGTTTGTCTTCTCCTCCAGGGTTCCGATTCTTGGCGTCCCTCTGAAGAATCAGCTCCACCTGTGCCTGAGTATGGACGCCACGTCTGAGACCACGCCCCCCTGCGGCCCTGACCCCACAGCGGGGTCAGCAAGAGCAAAGGAATCTGGGGAATCCTCGCCTGCGGACAAACTTGCACTTAGCGTCTCTGAACGGACTGACGAGGTCGCGGAGGTGACGGAACTCTCCGGTTTGGCCTCGCTGCGCATCAACGGCTCCGATGACGTCGCCCTGGACGACTGTACGGACGACGACGTCGCCCACGGCGTCGGTTGCCTTGACGACGCGGAGCGGGAGGGGGAAGGCTCCTCCCGTGACCTCCAGGACAATCCGGACTCGTGCTCCTCGGAGCAGAACGGGAACGGGAAGATCCCCAACCGGGACAGCGGCATCGACAGCCCGTCCTGTGCGGTGGAGGGGGAGGTGTTTCCCAACGAGGACGCCATCGACGAGGAGGAGCGCTACGACAGCGTCACGGAAACGGAGAGCGTGTCCTGCTGCGTCACCCTGGGCAACAAGCGCGACTCGACGCAGGACGAGGACAGTGACCTGGACGACGGGAGCAGTGGAGAGATCGACGGAGGGGACAAGGCCGACACACACACGGAGGCACACAGGGTGAGTCCACACACACACGCTACCTCACACTACCTCACTCTAAACCTCACTACACAACAGACACACACACACTGCCTCACTCAACTCTATAGACCTCACTCCAGAACAGACACACACACACACACACTGCCTCACACTACCTCACTCAACTCTATAAACAGACACACACACACACACACACACACACACACACACACACAGACTAGTCCTTCCTCATCTCATCTCTCTCCGTTTCTATCTCCTTCTCCCCCAAAATCCCTACACTTCTCCCAAGGTCGTTTCTCAGGACTGTGCATCCATCCCCCTCTTCTTCCCGCTTTCCTCCCCACTCTTACTCAAGCTCCTCCTCCTCATTACATTTGTCATAGATTTGGGGAATTCAAACGGTCACAATTTCCTAAAACTGATGAGCCGTGTACATTTGGTGAGGTTGAGCTGAAAGAGAGGATTCTTATCACTTTCTCATGTGCACCTGTGTGTGTGTATTCTTGTCTCAGTCTGTGTGAAAAATCTAAAAGACCTACACACACGCACTCACACACACACGCAAACGCACACACACTCACACACACACACAGACAGAGAGACAGTTTCGGCACCCGAAAGCGTGTGCGATGGTCACACGTGTCTGGTCTCTATCTAAAAGTAGATATGCTGCGAGCTAAAGTTAAGATGAATAACTGCTCTGGGCTGTAACAGGAGCTTGTGAGAGGAAAGGCTGTGCAGACAAAAGCCTCCTCTCAGCTCAGCTACTGTTTCCACTGACTTCTGTCCTTGACCGTAACGCATCGACATGATACCGATACCTTCTGCAGTGAACCTCAGAACCCCGCCAGGAGTAGCACCGCGTGACCTGCCAACCTGTCCCCCGTCAGAGAAATACATTTATCGATGAATATGACGATGCTATCGGGTTTGATGTCTAGGAACATGAACGAGAAAGAAAAAGAGAGAAAGAAAGAGAAAGGGGAGGGGGTAGATAAAGAAAGGGAGTCCGAAAGGAAGCCGAGAGTCAGCAAGATGCTGAGTAAAGAGAATGAGTAGTTGAGGTGAGAGGCAGCTGAAACTGGGTGGCGGAAACTCAGGGTAGTGTTTTAGTTGTCCTGCTGTCACGTGTGTTGGCACAGCACAGTCATCATGGGTGTCAGCAGCAGTGTTTTTGTACCCTCAGCATTGTCACGGGGCAAGGCTGACACACCCTGTTCCGACAGTACAGTGGGTGGCACAACAAAGTGTTTCACACACCAAAACTCACTCCCAGACACAAACGTACGCACGCCAAAACTCCATTCAAATTCACTAATACCCAGAAACACACACACACACACACACACACACATACACACCCTGAAGTGACCGGCCACACCCAAGGGATCTCCGGTTCCCTATGTTTTCTGATCTCAGCATTGCTGCCCAGAGGAAAGGTGTGTGTGTGTGTGTGTGTGTGTGTGTGTGTGTGTGTGTGTTTGTGTGTGTGTGTGTTTGTGTGTGTGTGTGTGTATTGTGTCTACAGTAAGTGGATTGTGTCTGCGTATCTGCGTATTCTTTGTTCAACACAAAGCATTGTCACTCCTCTGACACTACAGATGACATGTTGATAGCTTTTTAATGACAGGGCTGTCACAGAGGAAGTGGTTTTTTGAGCGACGCACGAAGCAAGAGGAATAGAGAGAACATGTCTCTCTTTGTCTCTGTAGTATCCTCTTCACTGGTGAGGTATTCTGACCTAGCGGCCAGTGTTATAATGAACATGTCTCTCTTTGTCTCTGTAGTATCCTCTTCACTGGTGAGGTATTCTGACCTAGAGGCCAGTGTTATAATGTGTGCAGTGTTTTTTGATGGGTTTGTGGACAAATCTTTACCGTATGTTTCACAGTTCTTCCCATTTCACAAGTGTGTCTGTGTCTGTGTCTGTGTCTGTGTCTGTGTCTGTGTCTGTCTGTGTCACTGTCTGTATCTCTGTCTGTGTCTCTGTCTGTGCCTCTGTCTGGACCAGGCAGCTGTTGCGCAACACAATTTCACAAAAGCAGGTCCTCCCCCGTGAGTCTGTTCTCCGTCCCTGTCAGTCCAGGAACGGATCTTCCTGGACAATAGCCAAGAGAAGTGTGCAGATATGACAGGACCAGTGTCTTATTTTTACCATGACAACAAGTGTCTATTATTGATTATTTTCACTCGCTCAGCCCCATTGCACCAGTGCACCACACTAGACCACTGACCTGGTGACTCATCTGGATCACATCGAGCAGAGCAGCAGAACAGAACCTGCGGCTGAATGCTGGCTGTTGCAACATGCACTGACACAATACGAGTGTGGCCCAGTTTCACGGCAAGGAAGTGAGATGCACAGAAGTACAGGACATCCCCATTTAAGATCCTTCACATCCTCGCTTCGTGCGATCTGCCAGTGAGGTGTGATTGACTTGGTCTTGATGTGTTTGGTTTGGCCAAATGGGCCATATTGGATTGGATGATTTTGCTCTCAGTGTGGTCCTCTGTGGCTCAGTTGGTAGAGCATGGCTATTTTTTTAAAATATATTTTATTAGCAGGAGAGAACTTGTACAGGGGGGTAGCAGGGGAGAAGAGGTCTCGGGGTTAGGGTTAGTATAGGGGGGGTAGTGAGGGTGAAGAGGTCTCTAGGGTTGGGGTTAGGGTTAGTATAGGGGGGGTAGTGAGGGTGAAGAGGTCTCTAGGGTTGGGGTTAGGGTTAGTATAGGGGGGGTAGTGAGGGTGAAGAGGTGTCGAGGTTAGGGTTAGTATAGGGGGGGTAGTGAGGGAGAAGAGGTCTCGGGGTTAGGGTTAGTATAGGGGGGGTAGTGAGGGAGAAGAGGTGTCGGGGTTAGGGTTAGTATAGGGGGGCAGTGAGGGTGAAGCGGTCATTAGGAGGGACTGTTAAGATGTAGCTTGAAGAGATGGGTTTTCAATCTATTCAATATTATTATTCTTACCGTTGAATGAACACCAACTTCGATGTGTGGTTTTTTTGGTCTGGTCTGGTTTGGATACTGTTGTGGGTTGTTTTGTTTTTCAGAGATGCCGATATTACTTCTCAAATCACAGA
>NC_139662.1:20757005-20759505 GCF_951799395.1 Argentina silus
CGTCATAACAGGGATCTTCTCCAACATCTCCTCCATCTACTGCTTCCACGACAAGTTCCTGCTCCCCGAACTCAAGACTCGCATCACCGGAGAGTGGTGAGGAACACATAGCAGACGATACCAGATTAGCTTTTATCTCTAAACAAGTCGATGGGACTACAGTGGAATTCCTGTAGACTGCAGTGGAATTCCTGTAAACTACAGCGGAATTCCTGTAGACTACAGTGGAAATCCTGTATACAGTGGAATTCCTGTAGACTACAGTGGAATTCCTGTAGACGACAGTTGAATTCCTGTAGACTACAGTGGAAATCCTGTATACAGTGGAAATCCTGTAGACTACAGTGGAAATCCTGTAGACTACAGTGCTACTGTAAGTTTTTGGGGCAAACACCACCAAATATGCGGCGTGGTGGAATTGGCTTTAGAGTCGGACTCTGACTTTGTGATGGTCAGTCAGTGAGTTGGTGTGTGTGTGTGTGTGTGTGTGTGTGTGTGTGTGTGTGTGTGTGTGTGTGTGTGTGTGTGTGTGTGTGTGTGTTGGCCGCAGTATTCTGACAGCTGGGTTGCAGTGGGGGGGTGGCGGGTGGGGGGGGGGTAGTTGCCGGGCCGTTGTGGGGGGGGGGAGGGGGTTTGGTGTGTGCGTGCCAGGGTGGTAGAATGGAGGCATTCTCTGCCTGTCTTCATCTGCTGGGAGGAAATTCACCACCAGTGTGTGTGTGCCAGCATTTGCCTTTGTAGATGGCTGAGTCTCCCGGGAGCTCGTAGGTTGACGGATTTCACCTGTCGCATTATGCAACCATTAGACACGCACCACGTCTTTGAATTCATTAACGCTTTTCGCTGAGTCAAATGTTCACACTAAACACATTGTCCAGGTTGTGAACCGTGTGTGTGTGTGTGTGTGTGTCTGTGTGTGTGTGTGTGTGTGTGTGTGTGTGTGTGTGTGTGTGTGTGTGTGTGTGTGTGTGTGTGTTTCTCTCTGTGTGCTAGGGATTCAAAACCACGGCTTGGGGACATCCTACAGAAGCTAGCTCCGTTTATGAAGATGTATGGAGAGTATGTAAAGAACTTTGACCGTGCCATGGACCTGGTTAACACCTGGATCCAACGCTCCTCACAGTTCAAGAGTGTGGTCCAGAACATACAAGTAAGTGTGTGTGTGTGTGTGTGTGTGTGCGTGCGTGCGTGCGTGCGTGCGTGTGTGCGTGTGCGTGTGCGTGTGCGTGTGTGAGAGAGAGAGAGAGAGAGAGAGAGAATAGCTCCTCTGTACAACCCATACAGGATTTGTGTGTTTAGGTGTGTATTTGTGTCGCACATTTTAAATGTGTATGTGTTGAAGGTAACATGTGTGTGTATTGTGTGTCGTCCCTACAGAAGCAGGATGTGTGTGGCAACCTGACTCTGCAGCACCATATGTTGGAGCCGGTGCAGAGGATCCCTCGCTACGAGCTGCTGCTCAAAGACTACCTGAAGAAACTGCCGGAAGACGCTCTGGACAGGAAGGACGCTGAGAGTGAGTCTGCCTGCCTCCGGCCCAATCAGAACCCCTGACCTTAACCTTCTGTCCAGTTCGAGCTGCTCATCCTCACTCTGAAACCAATCAGGGTTGTTTTTAAATGCTGTTCTACGACACACACTATTCACACTTCTGCTTTCACATCGACACCTTCCCCTATAGGTGAGGCAAGGCACCATAACGTCTTACTGATGTGGAAACTGCCACCTCATAGTCATAAACACTGCATACAGTAGAACGACTTCAGGAGAGAAGCGCCAAGTCTCTAGGACCACAGTACCGTACACACACACACACACACAGTCAAAAGTTTGGACACACCTTCTCATTCAATGGTTTTTCTTTATTTTTATTATTTTCTACATTGTAGATTAATATTGAAGACATCAAAACTATGAAGGAACACATATGGAATTGTGGAGTAAACAAAAAAGTGTTAAACGAACCAGAATATGTTTTATATTTTAGATTCTTCAAAGTAGCCACCTTTTGCTTTGATGACAGCTTTGCACACTCTTGGCCAGTTTGTGTCCAAACCTTTGACTGGTACTGTACATATCCTTGATATATTTGATATCTAACTAACAACCTGTCTTGTGACCTCAACTTCACCTCATACAACCTGTTGTCCTTTTTGAAGTAAGGTCTAGTCTAAACTGCCATAATCCAGCCGTGTGTATTGGTGGTTTGTCTCGGAGAAGCCTGCCCTGGTCATGTGTCTGCTGTGTTTATGTAGTCCGTGATTAAGATGGCTGCCTCAGATGTTCATACGCATTAGTCCTCTGCTTAATGCACAGAGTGTGTGTGTTTAATGTTTGATGTCTGGTAATGCACATGACTTGTGTGAGAGGCCTAACACTCTGTCTTCCTGTCAAACACGCACGCACACACAGTGTGTGTGTGTGTGTGTGTGTGTGTGTGTGTGTGTGCGTGCGTGCGTGCGTGTGTGTGTGTGTGTGTGTGTGTGTGTGTGTGTGTGTG
>NC_139662.1:20762005-20769505 GCF_951799395.1 Argentina silus
AGAGAGAGAGAGAGAGGGAGAGCACAAAAATTGCACACATGCACAGCAATCTCTGTTATTCACGCTCACACACCCTCGGTGGTAGAGATGCCAGTCTCTTGTTTCTGACGCAGGCCTTGATGCTGGGACGGGGGACCATGATGCACTTGGGGCTCTGTCATCGCTGATGCCATCCATGAATAGCAGGGTCAGATCAGACGACAGCGTAGCACAGTCTCTCTCATTGTTCACCCATTCAGACAGGCAGAGGCCTCTCTCTCTCTCCCCCTCTTCTCTTTCTCTCTCTCTCTCTCTCTCCCCTCTTCTCTCTCTCTCTCTCTCTCTCTCTCTCTCCCTCTTCTCTTTCTCTCTCTCTCTTTCTCTCTCTCTCTCTCTCTCTCTCTCTCCCCCTCTCTGCGTATGTGTCCTTGGGGGCTGTACTGTAGACTGTAGATAGACACAGGAACTCTCTCATGATGTAAGATCATCACACTGATAAAAGTAATTACTGCACTCTACATCATAAGGCTTTCAGTGTGCTCCTTATGCCAGGGACTCGGCTAACTGTGCATTCGTTGTCATTCTGAGCCAGGTCAAGAATATTGTGACTATGTGCGACTACTGCAGGCTTCTCTAAACGCCCTTTCTTTCTTTCTTTCTTCTTTCTTTCTTTCTTTCTTTCTTTCTTTCTTTCTTTCTTTCTTTCTTTCTTTCTTTCTTTCTCCCATCCTTCCCTCCTCCCCCCCTCTCCCTCCTCTCTTCCCCCTCTTCCTTATCTCTCCCGCCTCTCTCTCAGGTGATCCAGGCCACCATTGAGAGGCACAAGCAGAACAGCGAGACGTTTAACAAAGCCTACAACATCTCCTTATCCCGCGAGGACGACCACCAGCCGGACTCACCGGTCAGTCACGGGGTCAACGGGTCAACCTGCACGACCAATGTTGATATCTGTGTATGAGATGATCAGGCTGAATCAGGGAGTGTGTCACAGTCCGGCAATGTTGATATCTGTATATGAGATGATCAGGCTGAATCAGGGAGTGTGTCATAGTCCGGCAATGTTGATATCTGTATATGATATCTGTATATGAGATGATCAGGCTGAACCAGGGAGTGTGTCACAGTCCGGCTATTGTCTGCCACCACAACTATCCGTGGCTTTGTAGCGTCACACACGACGCACACACACCCCCCCCCACACACACACACACTTATAGAGCAGCTCTTTCATTCGGTCCCTGACAGTCACACACATTGTGTCTTTAGTTCTCCAGAACTCTCTCATGACCTATTAGGGGAAGCCCAATGCGTCATATTGTATAAACACACCTCTTATGGGTCTCTTCTGAGCTCTGACCTACTTTGGTCTGGCCGGACCATGACACAGGCCAAACCCGGAGACGCACCAGTCTCAGAGTCCCAGTCCCTCGATGCGTCAAGGCTGCCATCTAGTGGGGGGAACCAATGTCTGCGGCTCACACGTCTCACAATGTTTAGAAAGCGTCTTCATCGGGACGTCAGTGAAAAATAAGTCTTCCTTGTGTGATGATGATGATGATGATGATGATAAGTGGATGAGGAAGAAATGGGTCCGGTTCTGGTGTTGACGGCCATGTTGTTCTCTCTGCAGGGCCCCTGGAACACGTCCATAGACTCTGACAGTGAAAGACTCCACGAGAGGGTAAAGGTCAACTCCATGCTTCATACTCATATAAAGTCTCCGTCCTTCCGAATCGTCTTAAACAACTTCATTTCTTCATCTGTACTGTCCTTGTTGGCCATTGATCTGCAAGCACTTGGTGTCTGATGACTGTTGGATAGATGATTCACTTACTTAGACAAATGTATTTGTTGTAAGTCGCTCTGGATAAAGGCGTCTGCTAAATGCCATAAATGTAAATGTAATGGAAATGGTGTTTGTACTGTATGGATGGGAATCTATCACTATGGGGCAAGCAGATGGAGCCGTCTGGGACTACTGGAACATTGTGTACTCTTATGTGCAATTCTACACTATTGAAATAATGACGCTTATTATAAGGCAGGCCTCCAATAGAATATGAATACAATTTAGATACACCATGTATGAACGGGTGTCTGAGAAGTACATCGATCGCTCCTCTGTTCAAAGGGCTGGTCCTCTCAAATGTTTGTGGTGAAGGTAATCAGGCAGGTTTTACACTGCCGGTGGATCTATAATCCCCAGTACCCTGCAGAGTGGATCCATAATCCCCAGTACCCTGCCAAGAGTCCGTCCTCATTAAGATGGGATCACCATGGCGATAGATATCACCACTATCTCACTCTCCTAAGCTGCCAGGGCTCTCTGTGGAGGAGAAACGACACACTCAGGAGCTGTACTTCACACTGCCTCCCACAATGCATCTGTGCAAACGATCTGGCGGCCGGTGATGCTATCGACGGCGCCCCCGTCTGAGGAAGAGGAGAGGGGCTTCGATTTCCATTTTTGCTGTGTGAAAGGAGAATAGGTGGGAGATAAAGGGAGTGCAGGAGGAGAAAGAGATAGGAAGGGGGGGGGAAGAGAGATGGAGGGGAGGATGGAGGAGATGGCAAAATGGAGAGAGAGAGAGAGGCCCTCAGTGGTCACTCTGTGTCACCCTAAGTTGTGCTGTGATTGGACAAACTGTGACACGTGTCTTTGTGTGTGTTTGTGTCTTCCAGAAGAGCTCCAAAAAGAAGGAGAAGGAGAAGCAGACGTGTAAAGTCTGCAACGAGAGCTTCACCTTGATCAAGCGCAAACACCACTGCAAAGCCTGTGGCGCGGTGAGCAGAGAGGGGGAGGGGGGGTAGCGGGGGGGGGGGGGGGGATCAAGGCAAGAGCATAAGATGATACTGTAGACATATGCTTCATTTTACAAAAATAGAATATGAATGACTTTTGGGTGTCTGAACATGTCTCTCTCTCTCTCTCTCCCTCTCTCTCCCTCTCTCTCTCTCTCTCTCTCTCTCTCTCTCTCCCTCTCCCTCTCCCTCTCTCTCCCTCTGCAGGCCATCTGTGGGAAGTGTTCTAAGACCTCGGAGAACAAGGCGTGTCGGATGTGTCCGGAATGCTTCGAGGCGACCCAGGGGCTCGAGGTCTCCACAGGGGCCCCGGCCGAGCAGAAGAGGAAGGCTGAGGTGAGGCAGGAGGAGAGGCACAGCGGACCATGGTAGCAGGTCCTGGTGTGGAGAGGGGGTCCCAGCAGAGAGGGTCTGAGAGGGGGGAGTGTGGGGGTTGGTGTTGGCATGCTGTCTCAGTGCCAGCCTCTGGGGAGAGCAGCACAATCGTGTTAGTCATCCTAACATACACAACACACACACACAGCCCATGGTGGTCCTCTTCAGTCAATTCTCACACGCATATCGTACATCGACATGCATAAACACATGTGGGCGGTCAGAAAAACACACACACACACACACACTCATGCATACACACCAACATGCATACCACACACACACCACACACACGCGCGCGCACACACACACACACACACACACACACACACACACACACACACACACACACACACATACACACACACACACACCACACACACACACACACACACAAACAGACATCCACTAGTAACCAGATTTGCAGTAAACACACTCTCACTGAGACTGGGCACACATAGACAAAGCACAGTCCAGGATTCAATAGAATCCATGTCTCCAAATGTACCAGAGTCAATGTGAGCCAGCGTTCAAACAGCCTGCCTGTGTAGACCACTGCATTATAACAGGCTGGATGAAGCAGATCACTGTGTCTTAAATCCCCTCGGGCAATACTGAGAAATCTCCAGAAAACCCTGATTCTAATGACTACAGTGACTGTCAGGCCCCCACTGTTAAGACAACACATTTGTCTGCGTCGTCTTGTCAGTGTTTGACCGTACTTCATACTTCATTCCTGCCTGTAGTCATGTACAGTTTCTCTGCATGTTGACACCACATAGATAACAGTTGGATCTCTGATAACACCTACATCCCATCTCACAGCCCACCTCTCTAACACCTGCTATTTTAGGACGTTGCTGTCTCTGTGCTGCTGATGCAGAAAATACTCTAATTTTCACTCTACCGTTCCCTCTCTCCCAGACACACACACACACACATGCACGCACGCACCCACGCACGCACACACACACACACACACACACACACACACACACACACACACACACACACACACACACACACACACACACACACACACACACACACAAAGTTAGATTAAGTAACCACTATTTGATGACCAACACCATGACAAGCCTAAAGGGCTTAGTGGGAAGCATTCGGTTCAGCTGACTGAGCAGTCTAGATCCATCAGGTGTGCATCAGCTAGGCAGTCTAATCTTGTTATATTGAGATGTTGAGAGTCCTGTTTGTCTGTGTCTGTCTGTCTGTCTGTCTGTCTGTCTGTCTCTCTGTCTGTGTCTGTCTGTGTCTGTCTGTCAGACAACTCCATCGTGGAGTTTGAACATTCAGCACCAGAGTAGGAGTGTTTAATAGATACCAATACATCTGCAGTGGCATTATTCACCACATGGGGGCGCTATAACACCACATCAATGACAGTAGAGCAGCAGTATGAACACCTGTCAATGTACAAATCTCCCTGTGTCCTACATTCTCAACATTAGGATGTTTACCTAACAGTGTACAAGAGCTTTGTCCTCTACTGCCAATAAAAATATTTCAGGTTTGACTTTGATGCATTAGCATCATTTTGAATTACAGGCTGAATGTTAATGGGCTTGTACCATTACTACAGTA
This sequence comes from Argentina silus, assembly GCF_951799395.1. NCBI lineage: Eukaryota > Metazoa > Chordata > Actinopteri > Argentiniformes > Argentinidae > Argentina > Argentina silus. Next base: position 20,766,764 of record NC_139662.1, read on the forward strand.
TTGGTTCTCCCTGCAGCCTATTTTACAGCCTACATCATCATTCACAGCTTCAAACCCAATGTAATCAAGACTGTGCCAAGCGTCCATTTTGTTCTCCTCTTCGTGGTACTGGGTAGTATTGGGTATTGTAGTTTAAATGTCTGCCTCCTGTGTGTGTTGCCCTCCCTCCAGAAGCAGACCTCTCTATCAGGGGAGAACTGCCTGCTGTGTGGCTACCTCCAGGTGCAGGAGAAGGGCAAGAGCTGGGCCAAGACCTGGCTGGCCGTCACCAAGGCCGAACCCCTGGTGCTATACCTGCAGACCAACGGGCAGGTAAGTGTTAACCCCCCCCCCCCACACACACACACACAAACACTAACGGGTCACCTGTGCAGACATGTGGGTCTCCTGCTTGTGAATGATCATCGGCTGTGTTCCAAAATGCCTTCTTGCTCTCTGTCTCGAGCGTATACCAAGTACGGTGTACACTCTAGATAGAGTACAAGAACGCATGTTGGAACACAGCCATGGTCTTTATGTGTCCATGGTCAGCTGGCCGTCCGTCCGTCTGTCTGTCTGTCTATCTGTCTGTGTATTTGGACATGACACCTATCCCGCTGTGTAAGTGTCCGTCTGTGACCTGTCATCTGTGTACCTTCTGTACTCAGCAGATTTGGGTCAGGGAGATTTAGCTGGCCTGAATCTGACCCAGGTAGGGCAGCTCTGCTCTCTGCCAGGGTGTTAGTGAGCTGATTGGCCAGAGGGGGCGCTGTAGAGGCTGGGTCGATGCCAGCCTCTGTTGGATTGCCTGTCCCTCGTGTATGGTCATTACTTACAGAAGCATCAGATGGATAGCTCTGATGGATGGATCACAAGACGGTTTAAAAGGCTTCACAAAGCAAATGTTTTGAAAGTGCCTTTAAGAGTATGTCTCCCATCCTCTGTGCAGTACAGCATGAAAAAGCCCTCAAGGGGATGCCTCAATCTGCGTAACCAGGCTCTGCCCTTACTATTTCAAAGACCAAAATCCCAATCCCACTGCAACAATCCTACAGCAGAAAGCTGTCGTCCCATGGCAGAAGATTAGGATTAATGAGTGTTAGATGAGCATTTTCTGATTAGACAGAAACAGTGGAACGGGGGAGGGGGAAGGGGGGGGGGGGGAGGAGAGGGCTTACTGCATGGGCCCACTGAAATAAAATCTAGCCCCCAGCATTAGACGAGATGAAAACTGAGAGAAAAGAGAGAAAAACCGATTGGAGAGGGAACGAATGAGATAAGACCGTTAAATCCTGCCGAGCCGGCCTGCCTTGGTACAGATGTCCAGCCTCTATCGGGACAATCTCGCAGTCCAGCAAGGGAACAGTAGTCAAGTGTCCACTTTGTTATGAGTGCATAATTATCTTATTGTTTAACAGCGTACTTTCACTGATTCTGATTGGACTGTCATGTTACCTGCTGTGATCTGATCTGGTCCGTTCGCTGCGTCTCCCCAGGACTCTCGTGGGGCGCGGGTGGTGCCCCTGCCGGGATTCGAGGTGAGCGCGGCGTTGCCGCCGGCGACGGAGAAGTCAGACGTCAAACACGCGTTCCGGCTGTGTCACTCCCAGCAGGCCTTGCTGTTCAGCGCCCAGGATGCCGAGCTCCAGGCCAAGTGGGTGGAGCTTCTGTCCAGAGCTGTTCGCGGAGAAATGCCCACAGACACGCCCATCAGCCTGGCTGAGCACAGGAAGAGCCAATAGGGCGGCCCCACTGAGGCCACAGGACCCTCCCCCTCCCTCCCACCCTCGCTCTTTCCTGTGTACAGAGCACACGTTACTTGAATTCACTTTACCTTGGCACTTTTATTTTTATTTCTTTGAAGGGAAGATTCATTCCCTCGCCTGCCACTTCACCCCTCCCCCCCCTTGCCCCCCCCCCCCCCCGCTCCCCACCCCCCCAACACACACATATACACACTCTTCCTGCCTTTCTCCCTCTCATACACATACAAATACACTCTCTCTCTTTCTCTCTCTCTCTCCCCTCTTTGTCTTACACACACACACACACACACACACACACACACACACACTCACACACACACACACACACACACACACACACACACACACACACACAGGCATAAAGACCCGTGCAACCAATTCCACCACCATTGTATGTGTGGTTATGTTTTATTTCTGTCAGTGTTCTCCTGCACAGTTTGAGAAGAGCAGAAGACTCTTTGGTTGAACAATGTTTTGTATTATAGTCGAAGGCATTTATAATAAGGTTGGCTCCTGTATGATTTTTTAAAGATGAAGTTCCTTGTACATTGTGTGACTGTGTAGTGAACCTTTAACTCCTGTCCGTGTGTTGCTCCTGTGTTTCTTAGTATTGAATGTTAGCGTATAAGACCCCCCTCCCCACACCCCACGCCACACGTCATCTCCCCCCCCCCCCATCCCTGTGGACATAGTGGCAGCTCAATGGTGATTATGTACAGTGTGTATACTATAGTGTGTCATTAGCAAACAAAGCTCCATTTTAACTTAACAGTCGTGAACGCTTGTGGCTGGCCACCTGATGCTCCCACTATCACCCCCTCAACCCCCCCCCCCCTCCCCACCACCCCCTCCCACCCACACCCCCACATCCCCACACACCCTTCACCACACTTCCAAACTTCCAAACTTCCAAACTTCTTTTGGCCATTCATCTGAAAGGAGGATATACAGACATATACAGTACTCCCATTTCCTGTGACGGTACTGGTCACCTGCT
>NC_139662.1:20777005-20794505 GCF_951799395.1 Argentina silus
AAACAGTGTTATTAAGAAACAAACCATCACAGGTGCCTGTTCACTTTGAAGTGAGAGGAACACTCAGGCTGTGCGTCCTGCATGTCTGCTGCACTCAGGCTGCAGAATGCCTCTCTCCTCTGATCCAGAGTCATGGCTGCTGTCTCTCGCTTCTCTGCTCTCTGTGATGCTGAAGTCTTTCCTCCAGTAAGAACTCTACTGACTGCTCTGCAGCATCAGTCCAGCTCCAGCCTGAGACTAACTAGCCTTTAAATTGGTCACCCTGGACCCTGGGGGAGAAGTCCCCACCCCCCCCCACAACCCCCCACCCCCCCCCCCCCCCCCCCCCCACACACACACACACATCTCTCACTCAACCCCATGGTCCGCCCTTGCTGTCCCCCTCTTCCCTTACTGCCCACCCCCCACCCCCCCCCCCCCACACCACCACCCCACACACTACAATTCCACTGTCTCCCCACTCTACCCTCTCTACCTCCCCCCTTTCTACCTATCCCCTATCCCCCTACACCCTCTCCCTCTCTCCTAGGAGCTCTCTATCAATCGCTCAGTGGGGGGGGGGGGGGGGGGTCCAGTCCCTCACCCACCTCACAGCCCAGGGAGGCCCAGCTCTGAGACTCAGTACAGCCCAGGGAGGCCCAGCTCTGAGACTCAGTACAGCCCAGGGAGGCCCAGCTCTGAGACTCAGTACAGCCCAGGGAGGCCCAGCTCTGAGACTCAGTACAGCCCAGGGAGGCCCAGCTCTGAGACTCAGTACAGCCCAGGGAGGCCCAGCTCTGAGACCCAGTACAGCCCAGGGAGGCCCAGCTCTGAGACTCAGTACAGCCCAGGGAGGCCCAGCTCTGAGACTCAGTACAGCCCAGGGAGGCCCAGCTCTGAGACTCAGTACAGCCCAGGGAGGCCCAGCTCTGAGACTCAGTACAGCACAGGGAGGCCCAGCTCTGAGACCCAGTACAGCACAGGGAGGCCCAGCTCTGAGACTCAGTACAGCCCAGGGAGGCCCAGCTCTGAGACTCAGTACAGCCCAGGGAGGCCCAGCTCTGAGACTCAGTACAGCCCAGGGAGGCCCAGCTCTGAGACCCAGTACAGCACAGGGAGGCCCAGCTCTGAGACTCAGTACAGCCCAGGGAGGCCCAGCTCTGAGACTCAGTACAGCACAGGGAGGCCCAGCTCTGAGACTCAGTACAGCCCAGGGAGGCCCAGCTCTGAGACTCAGTACAGCCCAGGGAGGCCCAGCTCTGAGACTCAGTACAGCCCAGGGAGGCCCAGCTCTGAGACTCAGTACAGCCCAGGGAGGCCCAGCTCTGAGACTCAGTACAGCCCAGGGAGGCCCAGCTCTGAGACTCAGTACAGCCCAGGGAGGCCCAGCTCTGAGACTCAGTACAGCACAGGGAGGCCCAGCTCTGAGACTCAGTACAGCCCAGGGAGGCCCAGCTCTGTTTATTTACTGTCATATTGTAATAGGATTGTTATGGCTGTGGTATTAGCACTGTGCCATTGGACTTGGGTGACCTGATACTTCTCTCCAGTTGTGTGTGTGTGTGTGTGTGTGTGTGTGTGTGTGTGTGTGTGTGTGTGTGTGTGTGTGTGTGTGTGCGCGCGTGCGCGTGCGCGTGCGTGCGTGCGTGCGTGCGTGCGTGCGTGCGTGCAGGCTCAAGGTCTCCCTCACAGTGTAAAATTCGACCCTGCGGCCATGTTGCCTAGTCATCATTCCTAGTAATACATTCACTATCAGCTCAATGGTTATTACCATATCCTGGTGGATGTTTAGATAACCTACAGCCGCTTTTCCACCTGCGTTCTAATTTACAACAGGACAAATTCCTAACCTCAAAAATGCTTAATCGACTCAATTTCTCCCTTTTCTCCCTATCCGTCATGTTAACAGTATAGGAGTGTAACTGTGCGGTAGGCCTACTACATCCTCCTGTATGCCAGGCTAATGTTCCGCCACTGCTCCCCCTGCCCCGCACTGTGAAGAAGATTGAGCTGAGATCCACAAGAGTGCAGAAATGCTGGATAGACTCAATTTCCTCCTAAAGCCTTATATTGCTTGTCACGCCTTCCGCTTCCACCTAGCCTGTGCCAGTCTCTCTCTCCCCTGTCTGTCTGTGCGTGTGCGTGTGTGTGCGTGTGTGTGTGTGTGTGTGTGTGTGTGTGTGTGTGTGTGTGTGTGCGTGCGTGTGTGTGTGTGTGTGTGTGTGTGTGTGTGTGTGTGTGGGTGTGTGTGTGTGTGTGTGTGTGTGTGTGTGTGCGTGGCCCCAGGCTCCGGCTGTCCAGTTCACCTCATCCACTCCTCCTGCTCGGTCTACACACCTGTGGTTCATCATCCCATCACCTTGTAGTATTTAAACCCCAGATTCCCATCCACTCATCCACTCATCCACTCATCCACTCATCCACTCATCCACTCATCCACTCATCGCCAGATCGTTTGTCGTCCTTACATTGCCACTCTCCGGTTTCTGCCTGCCTGCCTACCCTGCCTGTCTACCTGTCCTGTCTGCCCTGTCTACCTGTCCTGTCTGCCCTGTCTGCCTGTCTACCTGTCCTGTCTGCCCTGCCTGCCTGCCTACCCTGCCTGTCTACCTGTCCTGTCTGCCCTGTCTGCCTGTCTACCTATCCTGCCTGCCTACCCTGCCTGTCTACCTGCCCTGCCTGCCTGCCTACCCTGCCTGTCTACCTGTCCTGTCTACCTGCCCTACCTGCCCTGCCTGCCTGCCTACCTACCCTGCCTGCCTACCCTGCCTGTCTACCTGTCCTGTCTGCCCTGTCTGCCTGTCTACCTATCCTGCCTGCCTACCCTGCCTGTCTACCTGCCCTGCCTGCCTGCCTACCCTGCCTGTCTACCTGTCCTGTCTGCCCTGTCTGCCTGTCTACCTATCCTGCCTGCCTACCCTGCCTGTCTACCTGTCCTGCCTACCTGCCCTGCCTGTCCTACTTCCCCTGCTTGCCCTGCCACCCTGCCCTGCCTGCCTGCCACCCTGCCCTGCCCTGCTTGTCATTCCACCCTGCCATTCCGTTCCCCCCTATGCCTTCATTAAAACCTGGTTCCTTTTTATTTATCTGTCGTGACTCTGTGTCCTGCGCCTGGGTTCTCTAGCTCTGACCGTAACATTCCTCTTATTCTCCCCCAATCCCCCCCCCCACCCCTCCCCACACCCCCCCACCCCCTCACCCCCTCACCCCACCCCCCACCACTGATCCGATGGCATTGTAGATTTATGGAGTAACACAGACGCCAGTGGCCAGGATCCAGTCCGGAGTAATGACATTTGCTCCCGGAATCGCAAAGGCAGAGAGCTAGGATGACAGCCTTAATGATGATGCTTACGGGCCCCAGTGTGCTGGTGGTGTGTGTGTGTGTGTGTGTGTGTGTGTGTGTGTGTGTGTGTGTGTGTGTGTGTGTATGTGTGTGTGTGTGTGTGTGTGTGTGTGTGTGTGTGTGTGTGTGTGTGTATGTGTGTGTGTGTGTGTGTGTGTGTGTGTGTGTGTGTGTGTGTGTGTGTGTGTGTGTGTGTGTGTGTGTGTGTGTGTGTGTGTGTGTGTGTGTCTGTCTGTGTGTGTGTGTGTGTGTGTGTGTGTGTGTGTGTGTGTGTGTGTGTGTGTGTGTGTGTGTGTGTGTGTGTGTGTGTGTGTGTGTGTGTGGGAGCGGTATTGTCTACAGAGAGGGTAGAAGCACCATGCTGAGCCTGCATCTCCTCACAGACAGTATCCAGGTGCCTCAGAAACAATGGAGAACATTGTCTGCAATATATTTATTCTATGTACAGTCGCAGTCAAAAGTTTGAACACAAACTTGCCGAGAGTGTCATCAAAGCAAAAGGTGGCTACTTTGAAGAATCTAAAATATAAAACATATTCTGGTTTGTTTAACACTTTTTTGTTTACTACATAATTCCATATGTGTTCCTTTCGTAGTTTTGATGTCTTCAATATTAATCTACAATGTAGAAAATAATATTTAAAAAAAATAAAAAAAAAATAAAAAAAAACATTGAATGAGAAGGTGTGTCCAAACTTTTGACTGGTACTGTAAGTCAGTAGTCAATGAACAGAGATGTTGTCCAAAAATGAGTAAATTATGACGCTTCATTTTGTAGCCACATAAAACACACAAGGCCCTCTAGGTGGTGAGTGTCCCGGAAATTCTTTGGCATTTACTGAGTTAACGGGAGACAACCATAGGACACGTTGGAGAGGGCACCTTGACTCCCCCTCCACCCAGACCCCTCCACCGTGTGTGGCCCAGTTATGTGTCTGTTGATGGGGGTGTTGGCAGCGTCCGCGGTGCCCCTTCTGTTGTGGTTAATTACCTTGGTGATGGAGTGAACCCCCCTAGCAGTGTCACCGTGTCATAGCGGACGCACGGAGGTGACCGCTCACTCCTTCACTCCTTCACTCCTTCACTCCTTCACTCCTTCACTCCTTCACTCGCTTTTTCTCTTGTTGACCTTCGTCCTCTTCTTTGGCTATTTCTCCATCCCTCTCTCTCTCTTTCTCCCTCTCTCTCTCTATCTCTCTCTCTCTCTCCCTCTCTCTCTCTCTCTCCCTCTCTTTCTCTATCTCTCTCTCTCTCTCCCTCTCTCTCTCTCTCTCCCTCTCTTTCTCTCTCTCTCTATCTCTCTCTCTCTTCTCTCTCTCTTTCTCTCTCTCTCTCTATCTCTCTCTCCCTCTCTGGGAATCTGAGGACGGAGTCTGACAGACAGGACAGATTATGTTAATAAAATAATCTCAGCGGCCTGAATCTCTCACCCTCAAGCTGAATGGGTCTTTTTCTCTCTCTCTCTCTCTCTCTCTCTCTGTCGCTCTCTCTCTCTCTCTCTCTCTCTCTCTCTCTGTCTCTCTGTCGCTCTCTCTCTCTCTCTCTCTGTCTCTCTCTCTCTCTCTCTCTCTCTGTCTCTCTCTCTCTCTCTCTCTCTGTCTCTCTCTCTGTCTCTCTCTCTCTCTCTCTCTCTCTCTCTCTCTGTCGCTCTCTCTCTCTCTCTCTCTCTCTGTCTCTCTCTCTCTCTCTCTCTCTGTCTCTCTCTCTCTCTGCCTTTCATCTTTCCACTTTTCCCTCTTTTTTCCCCACACTCTCAGTCTGTCTCTTTCTTTCTTTATTTTTTTTAAACATCAGCCCATTCGTAGCGTCTGCACATCCTCTCAGCCTTGCTGCTGGTCCTTCTCACAATCCTCAAAGCTTAGATTTCTATATGAATGTTCATTAATTTCGTCTCTATATGGTGACATATTTTCCTTAGAATCATACATTTTGGCCATGTTACCTTACATATATATATATATATTATTATATACATACACTCACTGAGCACTTTATTATGAGCACACACTGTATTAATACTGGGTAGGGCCTCCCTTTGCTCTCAAAACAGCATCAATTCTTCATGGCATTGATTCCACAAGATGTTGGAAACATTGTTTTGAGATTCTGGTGCATGATGACATGATTGCATCAAGCAATTCCTGCTGATTTTTCAGGTACACTTTCAAGCTGTGAATCTCCTGTTCTACAACCTCCCAAAGGTGTTCTATTGGATTCTATTGGATTCAGTGACTGGGAAGGCCACTGAAGAACACTGAACTCATTGTCATGTTCATGAAACCAGTTTGAGACGACTTTTGCTTTGTGACATGGTGCATTATCATGCTGGAAGTAGCCATTAGAAGATGGGTAAATTGTGGCCATGAAGGGATGCACATGGTAAGCAACAATACTCAAATAGGCTGTGGCATTCAAGCGATGATTGATTGGTATTAACCATTACACCACCTCCACCATGAGAGGGTGTACAGGTGTTCCTAATAAAGTGTTTAGTGAGTGTATATATATATATATTTTTTTTTTTTTTTTTTTTATTAATATTTTTAAATCAACATAACTACATCAAGTGAGTCTGGTCCCTTTTTGTACCCTGATACACACTAACTCCACTTTATTGATTGGTTGGGCCCTCTGCTGCCTGGTAGCCTGGTTCTCCTGAGGTGTGGGAATATGCAGACACAGTATAGATTCGTGGAGGATGGAGTGGATGGAGGTGGAGGGCGCTGGGAGCCCAAACTGTGAGGACAGAAACCACGCCAGAACAGATCAACTGTTGCTGTGGCAACAGTCTCCAAATCAGGAAGGATAACTCCAGAGCTTTACCGAACTCAAGAAGCATCAACTTCAGACTGCTCCCTGTGCGTGTGTGTGTGTGTGTGTGTGTGTGTGTGTGTGTGTGTGTGTGTGTGTGTGTGTGTGTGTGTGTCTGTGTCTGTGTCTGTGTCTGTGTGTGTGTGTGTGTCTGTGTGTGTGTGCTCAAGCTCTGCAAACAAACACTATATCAAAATTCAACTCACTGAACAGTTGGAATCCAATACAAAAAACACACACATATCTCGTCACGCTCATCAAACATCCCCAGCTGGGCGTACAGAAGTAAACCAACTTGAAGGACTTTGGTTCTTGTATTTGTGCACAAATACACCACAGGTGTACCGATTAATCCTGTAGTTTACACTTATTTCGGAGGATTCATCATGAATGCCAGCTCTGGATATTGTCCAGCCATCATTTCTCTATTTCACTATTTGACACTGAAAGGATGTGAACCAAGTGTTCCCGTCTCTGCTGTGTCTGAGACATTTCAGGGATTATTTATACATTTCTCTCTGCATCTTATGAAACTATAGACCATGTCTTTTGTGTGTGTGCACAGCTATCAAAGTCCAGTGAGAGTGGTGGAAAGTCTCAGAGATCCTCTTCGTTGAAAACCCTCTCTGCCGCTAATCCTGGTTGCCTTCAACTAAGGTGTTAGCTTCAAAGGCAGTGGAACAGCCTCCTGAGAGACATGACACATCCTTCTGTTCGTTCACAGGAAAAGCACAGAGCTGCTTACTTTTATTGCAATATTTGGAAAATGAGTGTAAAGACACATCCTGAACCGAACAAACCCAACTTCAAAGAGAAACCCCGGCGCCCACGGTGCATTTTAAGAGCGTTTTGGCAGTCCTCCCTCCACGTGTAGGCCTGTCCCATGGGCTGAGGTTGCCTCTCACCCACAGACAGACTCAATACACTGTGGGGAAGGAAACTCTACCATTATGGCTTAACACCTTCTATTCAACTCAATACAACTTTATTCACCCCTCTGCGCCAATTAAGAAGGGTATCTTCAGAGCACCTGAACACAGCTAGTTTACAGCTATCGCGACACAGTATACAATACATGCAGCACAGGATAGACGCACAGCCTGGAATTACATTCAGATTTCAGACAGAAGGCAGACACTTGGTCTGGGAACAACAGAGAAATAACAAATTGTGTAGTGCGAGTGGGAGTTGGTGTGAAGTTCCTTTTCCTTTGGAAAGTTCCAAAGTGTGTTTGCTCTTAATATTTCCATCCATTATGTCATCTATTCAAATAAAGCAACTGCTTTAGAGTAATACTGTCAAAGTACTGTCACCATTTGAGAACAGAATGTGTCTGTGCACCTCAGTGTAAGGAAAGCTACTCTGAAAATGCATTTAACTAAATTACCAATTACTTTACAAGGTGTGGGAGGTGTACCCTGGCGAAGGAAGGCCAGAGGGTTCGATCATACCGGGGAAGTCGACAGGCATCCCGACCCAACGAGATCCTGCCAATGGATTTCACTATGCTAGAACCAGCCAGTGATGGGAGGGAACATGTTCTAGTGCTTACTGCTGTGTATTCCAAGTTTACGCAGTCTATGCCAACAAGAGACCAGCGGGCCAGCACGGTGGCAGATGTTCTGGTGAAGCAATGGTTCCACCTGTTCGGCGTCCCAAGCCGTATTCACTCAGATCGAGGGCGAAACTTTGAAAGCAAGATAATAAAGCAGCTGTGCGACATCTACGGCATCAAGAAAACCAGAACAACCTACTCTAATCTACGACTTTTTGTCTGTTTGCAGTGATCTTTAATACCTTGTATGGCTCTTATACCTTGAGTTCACCTGTTTGTAGTGATCTTTAACACAGTGTGTGAAGCTTATGGCCATTTTTGTCACTGCTAGTTGCTGCAGTCTTATGTCCAGCTGAGTACTCCGTGTATGTGGCCCTGGTTTGGTCCTGCCAGTTTGATCTGATAGCCTGTAAAAGTTGTTTCTTTTTTTGTTTCCATTTATTGTTTATTATATGAATTAAGGATTTTAAATACTGTGTACTATTCTCTGAGCCAACCTGTCAAAAATATAACTTTTAAATCTCTGTTTGTTAACTTAAACTGAACACTTACCTCTGGGGAAGTTAACATGAGTTACCTTTCGGGTCTCCCACCCTGTATTTGGGAGTGGCGTTGTCACAGCATGCAAGTAACAGGGGCACTAGTGCCTCCGCCAGGTTGAGCTCCACTGAAGCTGCCCTTGAGAGAAATATAGTTTGTCAAACTAAAGCTACTTTGAAAAAACGAATCCACATGACAGAAACTAAACAACCGAAACTCTCTGAAATCACTGAGAAAGATAAAAACAGGTGAGGTGGAGCAAAGTGGGGAGACAGGGAGCAGTGAAGGAATAAATTGCAGGGACATTTGAGGTTCAAGGCCTGGAATAATAGCTAAATTTCCTATTTTTTGTTTTGGAGGGAAAATGTAGTGAGTGGCTACAGTATCTCACTATACTGCTACACGGCTAGTAGTTAGCAACTGAAAACACTACTTAGATTAGCTAAATGTAGTTATGCTAATAGTTGAGCAACATGAAGTGGAATTTCCCAACACTGCGTCTGAGATGGTGGAAGCTGTTTCAGGGCTGAAGATTCACTTATCAACCAGAGCGCAACACCGTAATACACTTCCTGCATCCTTAATGACCATGAGTCAATACAGACCACAACTATGGTTTAATAATGTAGACATATACATGATATTTGGAGTTCATTAGTGTGTGTGCATTAGTGTGTGTGTGTGTGTGTGTTAGTGTGTGTGTGTTAGTGTGTGTGTGTGTGTGTGTGTGTGTGTGTGTGTGTGTGTGTGTGTGTGTGCGTGTGTCTAGTCTACCAATACATGAGACAACTGCACCTATCTCTTTAAAACACGAAAGGTAGAGGCCTAACACTCTCCGCAACGTAAAGCTCATTTCCACGGAAAACTTCACTTTCATGTCTTTTTGACCTTAAGTCGTAACCGTAACTGTTTTTCTGAATTAAAGCAGCATCAATTACCAACATTATTTTTCCTCCGCCCGCAACGCTGACGTCTCATTCTCTAATGAAGTCCCCGTTGCTTTGTGCAGAGGGCAGGTCTTGGACTCTTTCTGCTGCGAGCTGCATCGCTCTTGGCTGCCTGAATGCCTGTTCCATTAATAAAGCTGTCAGACGAGCAATGTAACAGAGCTAAATGATTCACACTGTCCTAGCCCCAATTAACATGGTTTACCACTAAGCTAATTGAACTATGACACATGAAAAAGATCTGCAACGACACAAAAGGAGGAGCAGGAAGAAAAAAAAAAAACACTCCTTTCAGGAGGAACAGTGATTTTAAGCCTTTTTTATTCAGGGGGAAAAAAAGGTGATTATGTTGACTGAGAGAGAGTGGAGACAGACTGTATCGACCCAGCATGTTCAGATACTCGGGGAAAAACAGCACCCATGTAATTTATGCAAATGCAACTCTGCACAGCACACACGATGTGACTTCCTGTTAGATTGTGGCTTCTTGTTCTTGGACCGTTAGTGTGAGGCACTGTTGAGTTAGCACTTGTCCCGCGATGTCCCCTGACTAATCCAACAGACACATCCCCCCCCCCCCCCCCCAACCCCAACCCCAACCCCAAGTGTTATTAACATTTAACAACCATGCATATTAATGACCATTAGGCCTATTTGCCATAATGGCAGAAATGTTGTGGAGTAATTCTCTGTTGAGCCCTGTGCTGTTCAGATCGGCTTAGCATTGAAACATACAACAATAGATGTGTTAATCATATTACTTTGAAGAGAGAATTCATTTTGTATTCCATTTATAAAATCACCGCTGAAGGGCTTACAAGTTCTACGAGTCTCGTGACAAAGGTTACGTGTTCAAATCCCCGCTGTTGTCCCCAGCTGTTGTGACATGTCACGCAATGTGAATTCCCCCACCAACAGCCCAGCCTCGTAAACTAGATGGAATAATCTGGGTAAATTACACAGCATCTGTTCAAATCAGCAGCGGAGGAATACTTAGTAGTAAATTCTGTGTACAGGATGTACTGTAAAACAGGCCCTGGGGTGCCACAGTTGTTATGTCAATACAAAGGTCATACACAGTAGTAAACCCAATCAAAGCCTTCCTAATACCCTTGACACATCCACATCCGTACATACATAATGGGCCGGGTTCACAGACAAGGCATAAGCCTAGTCCTGGACTAATTCACACTTTCAATGGCAAATTGCCACTGAGGATGCTTTTTAGTGTAGGACTAGGCTTAAGCCTTGTCTGTGAATCCGGCCCACTGTCATTTAAGAAAGATAACTTTGCCACTTTAAACTAGTACCTAGGTTGCTATATGCATATGAGTCTTGTGAACAACTAGTTGGCTCTTCCCAGTCAAGCTCCACACTTGACTAGACAGACCGACAAAGGCGGGGCAATGTGAAAGAACCACCTCGTGCCCACACACAGCAGAACTACAGATGCCAGGAGGAAATAGCTCTACTAAACCTTCGCCCTCGCCGCCCTGGTAACAAAGCTCATTACAAGCTTTAAACCAGGTGACATTTGATACAGGCTCACACCGCCAGAAGACGGTCAGTTTGGCTGACGCACCCAGACTACTATAGGGACAGTCTGGGACAGTCAGCCTGTGCTCAGCTCAGCTCAGCTCAGCGCGACAACGCGCTGATGAGATGTGAACGGAGGGCTGCAGGCTGCAGGAGAACTGTGCGCTCCCAACATCACTGCGAGAGGGCGGCAAACCCAGCAGCACGCACAGTCCGTGACGGTGAGGGTAGGCGCAACTACGGCTCCAGCATCGCGGTCTATAACGGATCCGAAGCGTCTTCTTGGGGGTCATCTCGTCGTTTTTACGCGCGCCCAGGAAAGAAAGCCGGCCGTTGGACATATCCGACATGTCAACGGCAACAGCTTCGGTGGTCGATGTGTCCAGGACTATTTTTTCAAACGAAAACCGTGGCTACAATAATTCAGGTAAGTGAGTTAAAGCTCTACCCAACTGTTTGTTTTGAGAGGAAAAAAATACGTGACAATAACAGGCTCTCCCATTCATGATTACCGGCGGCTAACGGGTTCTCGTGTTTTTCCACCGTTTATCATAACAAGGTTGCCAAGAGATTATTGGTATTTAACATTTTAATTTCTTAATGAATATAATGACCTGTAGTAGCCTACCATAACGCATTTTATGCCCAAGTCATATAGCCTAGTTGTTCTGTGCAGCAAGGGAGGTGAGAAATGACACTCCTGAAGTCAACCTGGAAAATCATTCTCTATCTGTACACTCTTGGAGAAGAATAAGGTTCAAATAACAAAAAAAAAAAATCTTTGGCTGTCCCTTTGGGGAAACCATTTTTAGTTCCATGTAGAACTCTCTGTGGAAAGTACTCAAACCAAAAGGTTTATTTTTATAGGGTGATTTTCCACAGCGACAACCCAAGAGCATTTTTAGAACAATAATATGTATTTTATAGCAGTCAGGCCTGCACCTGGGCCTTCATTAGGGCGATGCCATAGAGGAAGAAGAATGAATACAGGAAGTGATAGTGCGTTCCTGATCACATGAACTTTGATGGTAGTGGTGCAGGTGGCTTAACCTGTTTTGTAGTTTCACACTCTAACTAACCATATGATGGAATTGTGCTACAATTATACCTAGCTAGGCTTGTGTTCACACAGACACACACACACACACACACACACACACACACACACACACACGCAAGCACACACACGCAAGCACGCACGCACACACACACACACACACACACACACACCCACACCCACACACACTCTTGCAGAAGTTATATAAAACTGATGCTCTGTGCTGACTTGGTTGTGTGTCCTTGTGTCAAAGAATTGTTACATAAATGTGAATGAAAGTGGTGTTTTCCGTGGATTTGTCAGGGTGGTGCTGTTTTATCTCTGGGATGATGGCCTTGAAGGCCCACTCAGCACCACAGTCAGTTCTGGTAACTCAGCCTGTCTTCCTAAGCTCAGCCCAGTCCTCCTCCTCTCACACTGACACAGTCAGGATCTCTTTGATCAGGAATCTCTGAGTCACAGACTGCAGGGGAGCGTTCTCTCTCTGTCTGGGATAAATAATGATGAGGTATGAATTAGTCTTCCCCAATAGCTACCTGCCCATCTCTCTGTATCTCTATTTACTGTCTCTCTCTCCATCTCTCTCTTTCTCGCTCTCTATCTCCATCTCTCTCTTTCTCTCTCTCTATCTCCATCTCTCTCTTTCTCTCTCTCTATCTCCATCTCTCTCTTTCTCTCTCTCTATCTCCATCTCTCTCTTTCTCTCTCTCTATCTCCATCTCTCTCTTTCTCTCTCTCTATCTCCATCTCTCTCTTTCTCTCTCTCTCTCTCCATCTCTCTCTTTCTCTCTCTCTCTCTCTCTATCTCCTTCTCTCTCTCTCTCTCTCTCTCTCTCTCTACCCCCCCCGTCCTCCCCGTCCGTCCGTCCGTCCGTCCGTCCCTCTATCTCTGTCTAAATCTATCTATTTAACTATTTCTCAGTATTATAAAGTTAAAAAAAAATACATCCTTATAACTCAGTTTTGATCTATTCTTCATTTTACAGGCCAGGTAATTGTTTCCTTTGAAGTGCTGTTTCAGTTAGGCATGATGCCGCCTAGAGTAATTATGTGAACAGGGACCTCTTGTGGTGGCAGAATGACACTACATCAATTATTATGTGTATACTTAATTCCCAGTGGGGACCTTTTACCAATTATATTTTTCTCATCACCACCAGAGGAAATTGCGTGGCATAACAAGCAGTAAAGGCATAAAATAAACAAGTCACAGCAGCAATGTAATGAGAATACATTGCACATGTCTTTAAATTGTGCCTGAACTGGGGCTGTTGTCGTCGTCATCGTCCCCCCCCCCCCCCCCCCCCCCAATAAACCGGATGATCTTGGCTTTGTATGAAGTTGACCAGACTCTTCTCCTCCTTCCGCATGTCCTTGGAAAGACCAATATTGACACTCACACGGATGAGGACAGTGTTATTCTGGAGAGATTATCCTAGCATGCCCTTAGTTCAGCATGCAGGACCGCCGCTCCACAGAGCTCTCAGTGGAAGCCCCTTTCCTGCAGTAATGTGTCGAGTATGATAACCAGCTGTTTAACATCGCTCCAGATGGGCTCTGTGTTTCCGCCAGGCTAGCAGGCCTTTTGTTTAATGATTTATCACATTTCCTGCTTTGATACTGTCAGCATTAGATGCAGCAAACCTCAGGGACTCGGAGGGGGAGTGTGCTGTTGTCTCGCTGTACTGAGCAGCCCCAACAGGGGCTCGATGCTGAATGCTCTGTAACGATTGTTCCACACTGAATGGCTGCAGACGCTATTCCGTCTTTGTGCGCTCGAGATGTCTCTGAAAAGTTCTATTGTGCCTTGCTGCTTTTCCATTCCGAGTGTTCTGTTCATCATAAATCATGCATTGATGCAGGTGGAGTTTGAGTTTCGCGTGCGTGCGTGTCTCAGGTTAGATCTGAGGTTGATTCTTATCCCTATACCCTCTACTACACCGCTACTACACCTACTACACCTCCTATTGAAATCCCTATTGGTTCCCACACATGTAAAGAACAGTGATACATACAGCATATACTGTACTGTATATTGTACACTGGGCCCCAGGGAATACAGCAGTCACCCTCTCCCCTCTCCTCCTCCCCCCAGGCCAGTGCACACCCATGCCCCTGCCAGCCCTGGGCACCCAGAGGATCGTCCAGGGCAATGGCACCAGCGTGGGCACGGTGATCTCCCTGCAGTGCCCGTCCAGACACCGGCTGGTGGGCGGGGTGGTCTGTGTCTTGGGCAGCAACAGCACCCAGTGGTCCGGGGACACGCCTTGGTGCAAACGTAAGTACTGTAGACATGCTGCAGAACGAGCATACAAAGTTATCGACGAGATCATACTGCAGGCCATGGTCATTAAAGGGGCACATCAGATTTTTTTACCTCATATTCACTATCTCCAGTGCCGTCTATGTGAAAACGACGTACCAGTGTCGATGTGAAAACGACGATAACCGCGTGTAGTCCTAAGAATTCAAGTCGAAAAAAGTTTGTGGGTGTTGATAGTAAGTTTTGGTGTATGGCGGGGTTACTATGAGGATGTGGGGTCATGGAAGATTACATAACCAATTTGGCAATGAAAACAACAAAGCCTACCAGTGCAGGGCTTTCAGAATCGTTTTTGAAATATTCATAGATGTTCTTTTTATAAATGTTCTAAGGCGCTTATGTGAATCAGATTCGTATTTGATGAAGAACACAAGGCAGAGCCACACTGTTGGTGAGAAAATATGAGGTCTGTTCCTCTCTCTCATCAGACTTCATCAGGGAGGTTCACCCTGCCGTCCAGTGGACGGCTCAGTGGGTCTGAAGACAAGCGTAACTTTTAACTTTTAACCATGAATTATGGATGAGCCAGAGCTGGGTTGTCTTGTAAAAAATGAGAGTTCTCCTCTTGAGCGAGTATATCTGAAGGGTACGGGGAGGGAGCAAATTAAACGTTCAGAATGCACTGAGTGGAAAATGTGCATGGGGCTGCAAAAGTCCCCCAGAGCCATCTCTGTGTCTTCATCAGTCTGAAGAAGATGAATACGTATTTGAGATTATTTGACGTGCTCTCTGGCCATGGGCGATGCCACATGCGGCTGTTGACGCGTTCAATCACCACGCAAGAGTTGGTGGCCGTTGTCCATTAAAATGGAATACATTGCACTGGAAAAGGCATTCAATGATATTATACTCCACTGCGTACAGCAAATGTATATTTTATGTAGGTTTTTGATTATGACAGAGAGGTGTGATGTGAGAGTAGATTATACAGTTTATACAACACTGTACAGTGGCCTCTCCGCTGGGAAAACGTCTGTTTTCTCATATCTCTGTTCTTTTCATTTTCTTTTCTTCCCCCACTCTCCTCTCCTCCCCCCAGCGGTGTCCCAGTATGAGGACTTCGGGTTCCATGTGGCAGTGGTGGCCTCCATTGTGAGCTGTGCCATCATCCTCCTCATGTCCATGGCCTTCATCACCTGTTGTCTGCTCGACTGTGTGAGGAAGGAGGAGAGGAAAAGAGTGGAGAGGTGAGAGGAGAGGGAGGGATGGAGGGAGGGAGGGAGGGAGGGAGGGAGGGAGGGAGGGATGGATGGAGGGAGGGAGGGATGGATGGATGGAGAGAGGGAGGGAGGGAGAAAGACACTGTATGAGGAGAGAGGGAGAAAGAGGAGAGGAGAGGAGAGAAGAGAAGAGAAGAGAAAGAAGGAGACAAGAGTAGAAATGAAACTATTTAGCCAGTTTGATTACATTCTCTAGCACTGTTCTCCCTTGCTGCCACTGAGTATTGACTCATAACATTGACTCACTCCAGTAACGGCTTTTCCATCACCAGGGAGACGGATCTGTGGCACAAGCTGGAACGCGGGGACCAGGACAACAGGCCTTCACATTCCAGCCACAAAGGCAGAAACAACAATAACAACACCAAAGAGAAGGCACTTCCATTCAGGGACAACCGTGATTCTGCCCTGTATGACCACAGAAGACTCAGCGGGTGAGAGCCCACATACACACAAAGAAACACACACACACACACACACACACACACACACACACACACACACACACACACAAAGAAGCTCAATATTCCTGCTTCTGTCTCTTCTCCAGATGTTCTCAGCAGTACCCTTATTCTCTGAGTGGTCAAGCCTCTACCTTCGGTCCAGCCCTCCCGTCAGCTCCTCTCTCCTGCAGGGGGTACGACCAGACCATCCTGCCCCACAACTCAGGCCTTTACCACAGCCCGGCTCTGCCTCAGAACCCAGGCCTGCTCCATATCCCAGTCACACCCCTACAGTATCCAGGACCACCTCGAACTGGGGCCCTAGCCCAGAGCCTAGGCCTAGTCCAGAGCCCAAGTCTACCCCCGGGCTTGGGCCTGGTGAACCATCCACTTCTGGAGGACTCCTACAGGTTGTGCAGGCTCCCCGTCTCTGGCCAGGAACGCGCCATACGGGTCATATCCGTGTGAGGTCACAACCAGGAAGTGACCAGACATAGACAACAGGGGCATATGGATGATAAACTGAACATCAACCAGGAAACTATAAAGGGATTGGACCAACTGAACAGTGACCAAGCCATAACTGCTACTGTATCCACAGAGCATAGATGAGGAGTCAATGAGACACTGACTCCATATCATAGGACCAAATGACGTTTTGATTGACTGCTTGACAATTTAATTGTGGGAAATCGTTAAATGACAAGGCAGCATTGCAGATATCAGATGAGCACGTGTGCCTTAAACACAGACCCCACAGACCCTCCCTTCAGAAGAGGAGAGTGTTTGCACTTTTTGGGGAGGACAGCCTTATTACATAGGATTCACTTGTTTAACTGTTACAGTGGTAGACATGTGCATAGTAAATATCTCATTCTAAAAGGGAATGTATCTGAGTCATGAAATCAAGGGTTTCTGTATCTTTGATGTCTGAGTCTTGGGGAGAAAACTGAGGAAAATAAAGCATGGTTGATATAAATAATGACTTTACTCTCAAAGAGGAGCAGGTTTTCTGCCTCCAGCGGTCCAAAGGACAGTGTAATGACTTCTACTTAGGCAGAGGACTCAAATGCACGACTCAGAGACAACAACTTAAATCCAATAGAATAGTCTTTACTACCAAAAAAGGTTCGGTACACAGGTAGGCAGTTCAAAAAGTCAGGCAGATAATCGGAAAAGGGGTAGGCAAAAAACAAAGTCAGAAACACTATCAGAGATCAAAATAACCAGGAATACTCAACACTTGGAAAAATCACTGGAACGCCTGACACAAGGTACAAAGACGAACTGAGACAGGGGAACACACAGACTAAATACACTGAAGGGTGATAAGGAACAGGTGAAGCCAAACAGGTCGGGGTAGACAATCACACAGGCAGGAAACACACAAGGGCAGGGGGTGAAGTGTCTGAAACGAGAGACAAGGTGAGGAACACAAAAATAAACAGGAAACAATAAATGAAATAACATGAAACAAAGACAAACACAAACTAAGGAACAGGGTGCGACGTTACAGATAGCATGCTGTACAGTTCTTTATGCTGTTAGTACTACAGGCTTCATGCTTATTGATGAATCTTCATGGAACACAAACAATGACATGTTATAAATAAGGCTAATGTAGCCCTACAATTGGCATGTAAAGAGAATTTTAATAGATTTGTTTTCTTTTTATATATTTTCCTATGAGTACTGTATGACAATTGTTCAAGCTGATTAGTCTCATTCGAAATGGATGACAGT
>NC_139662.1:20799505-20822005 GCF_951799395.1 Argentina silus
AATCTTACTGAGGGGATAAACACTTTATTAGATTTCTCCAGCTCCCTCCAAGGGGGGTGGCCTTTTTTCTGAGGAATAGATGTGTTCGCCACGAGTTCGCCAGTCGAGAGCAGAGTGAAGTCAGTACCGTACCTCAGTTTGAACTGAGAGAAGTGAAAACCTGAATAGCCTGTCGCTTGGATGGCAACAGCACTGTCACTGTGCAGGCTAGTCACGCTGCAGCACGCACCGCAGTTTAACATCTGGTGTGTCACCACGGAAACACAATTCCACTGACCTCACCAACACACCCTCAGTTCAGTGCCTTCTCATGCTGTGATCAACAGCTTGCCAAGAGCCTAATACGCTAATACACTACCCTGGGTTGTTCTCCACAAATGAGTTGCACAGTCAAGACATGGGTTTGCTAATGGAACCACTTATTCCACCCTGCTGTTAACCAGAAAACTGCAGAACGTCTCCTTAATAAACTGACTGAACTGTCTTCAAGTATCATCTCATTGTGTTTCCTTTTTGTTCGCAGAAATGTGACTAAAATGGACAGGAAATGCCTTAACTACTGTAGTACAGCGATCTGTTATCTGTTATGCGTTTCTGTTCCTGTTAAGACCTTAGTCTGACCTTTTTGGTTGCATTGTGACAAAGACATTTAGGAGGAAAACACCAAGACAGACCTTAGGATTTATGGATAAAGATATGAACGGTACAACACCATACACAGAGAAAGAACTTTTCGAAACGAAAACACACATTTGTTCCTTGATTTTAAAATGAGTAAGAAAATAAAACATCATTCTGGATATCAGCATAAAAGAAGAATCTTCTGAAACCAGCGGCAGACTGTACATATCAATGTAGACAGATGCAAAACCATTGCTAATGTTAGTGACAGGTCTACTTTGTACATGTTTAAGAGCAAATTAAATAATAAGAGTTAAATTAAATAAATTCAGTCATTCTGACCTAGTGCCAGGTTGGGAAACTGGAGTGAAGTGAACACTGTCATTTATATTTTCTGGAGTATTTTTCAGGTACTGGAAGACAAACTTTGGTTTTCATTCTGCGACCAGAGCAGGAGGTAGATGGGCTGTAAAGTAAGGCGGTAACTGATGACATAACTCCACACGGCTCATCTGATTGTTTCATATCTAGAAGCAGTGTCTAGGGGTAGGCCGGAGGCTGACTGAGGTTAGATTCCTCCTCCCTGATTTTACCCGCATCGACAACTGTAGCAATGCCAGGCGGGTCGTCTGCGGCTCAGTTGGTAGAGCGTGGCGCTAACAACGCTTAGGTTGCGGGTTCAATTCCTGCTGGGACCATATATACTGAAAAATGTATGCACTCACTGCGATAGAAGTGTCACTTTGGATAGAAGTGTCAGCTTAAGTGGCATATTGAAAAAGGCTCTGGCAGTGGTTGAATAGCATGAAGACGACCACTAGAGGGAGCTCCTCCCCTAGCTTTGATGCTTCTGTATAGGATGATGGAATGTGCTTCTATGTAGATAATAACTGAATACTCTCATTCATTTCTAATGGAGATAAACAGATTGTTCAGGGGTGGTGATCAGACTGCAGAGGCTTATCAACAGGGGCACTGCAGCTTTCGTGAGTTAATTTCATGAACCCCAAAATAAGGGGCCTGTCATCTTTCACAGTGAGCAGAAATGACTGTTGTGTGTGCTAGATTTCCTCTTTTATGAACAATTACCTCATCACAGCGACTTTAAAACAGGTGTGTATTTCCTCAAATTACACTCACAGAGCACTTTATTAGGAACACCTGTACACCTTCTCATGGTGGAGGTGGTGGAACACCTGTACACCTTCTCATGGTGGAGGTGGTGTAATGGTGTGGGGAATGTTTTCTTGGCACATTTTGGGCCTGTTAATACCAATCAATCATTGCTTGAATGCCACAGCCTATTTGAGTATTGTTGCTGACCATGTGCATCCCTTCATGGCCACAATTTACCCATCTTCTAATGGCTGCTTCCAGCATGATAATGCACCATGTCACAAAGCAAAAGTCGTCTCAAACTGGTTTCATGAACATGACAATGAGTTCAGTGTTCTTCAGTGGCCTTCCCAGTCACCGGATCTGAATCCAATAGAACACCTTTGGGATGTGGTAGAACAGGAGATTCACAACTTGAAAGTGCACCTGAAAAATCTGCAGGAATTGCGTGATGCAATCATGTCATCATGGACCAGAATTTCAAAGGAATGTTTCCAACATTTTGTGGAATCAATGCCACGAAGAATTGAGGCTGTTTTGAGAGCAAAGGGAGGCCTGACCCTGTATTAGTATAGTGTTCCTAATAAAGTGCTCTATGAGTATATATAAAATGATGGAATGTGCTGCTATGTGGATAACACAGAGCACCCAAGTAACTGAATACTCTCATTCATTTCTAATGGAGATCAAACAGATTGTTCAGGGGTGGTGATCAGACTGCAGAGGCTTATCAACAGGGGCACTGCAGCTTTCATGAGTTAATTTCATGAACCCCAAAATAAGGGGCCTGTCATCTTTGACAGTGAGCAGAAATGACTGTTGTGTTTGCTAGATTTCCTCTTTTATGAACAATTACCTCATCACAGCGACTTTAAAACACCCCAGTGAAGGTGTGTATTTCCTCAAATGACATCACTGTAAACTGTTGACGGTGGCTCTCTGAGGTAGATTGCTGGTGTCTGTTCTCAGTGAACTGTTTGTTTCTGTCTCTGCCCCTGTCAGTGAAGGGAGCTGCATCGAAGAGGTGGGTGAGGGCTGGGAGGTAGGGGGGAGAGGGGTTAAGTGGTAGGGTTGTTAAGAGGGGGTTTGGGGGTGTCACCAAGGTAAATCATCTGTTCATCTGTTCAGCATCCACAGTCCCAGAGAACAGCTACTAATAGTCCCACTTCAAAAGGTACGCAGCGATGATGCGGTTCGTCTGAATTAAAAAAAAAAGAAATCTCTTCAGATGTTATTTCCATTCCAGTGTCATCCTGCCCTAAGTCAGGGGCACAGAGCTGGAGACAGAGAGGAGAGCCACAGATATACATGGTGTGTATAGATCCACATCCACAGTGTGTCTCAGTCTGGATAACCGTCGGTCTGGTGTCGTTCCACTGCTACCAATGGCAGCTATTGGGGAAGAAGAGGAGAGAATTGTGAAATTAGTCTGTAAACAAAACAATTAATTTGTCATACAGTTAGTTATTATATTTATCTTTGGACCTCTATCACATTTGACAGATGAGCAATTTAAAAAGCAACAATAGATGATGTCGAATTGTTCAACGGCCAAATAAAGTTTTGAACGGTTCAAGTGTGGAAAGCGTAGCCTCAGACGCTGGGATGGTAATTGAGGGCCCTGAGACAGTGGGCCGAGACTCTGTCTAATGAAGGCCTCCGTTCTAACGAGCAGTTGTGTGTCTGTATCTGGCATGCAGATTGCAGTCATCGAGTCACCACACGCTGAGCCAGAGAACTACAGGACTACAACTCCTCTCACAGCTCACAAACCACCGGAATCAACCAGAACCAGAACCGTCAACACAAACCAAGACGTGGTTTTAAATCCTCCGTGTAGTCGCTATTCTACAGCCCACGTCTGTGATGGTATAACTGCTATGTGCAGATGAGTTGATGAGTGATTTGACTTGTTGTTGTTAAAGCAGAGCAAGGCACACCGTCCACTCTATGCTGTGCATCAGGGGGAGGCCGGCGGAGGTTGAAATCGGAGGACGGGCTCATTGTAACGCGTGGAATGGAATGAGGACCATTCCTCATTCCATTCCATGCATTAGAATGAGCCTGGGATGGAATGGGGAATAGTACCATTCCTTGTTCCATTCCATGCATTGCAATGAGCCCGTCCTACGATGTCGACCTCCACCAGCCTCCCCCTGCTGTACATGTGCTCTTCACAGCCGTCACACCCAGCGGCCCAGGCTGTCTGGAACAGACCCATGTCATCCTGCTTCAAACTCATTAATATGATTAAAAATTTAAAACATGCTTGGACCTCCTGTGTCAGTAGTGTGTGTGCGTGTGTGTGTGTGTGTGGTGTGTGTGTGTCAGTGTGTGTGTGTGTGTGTGTCACTGTCTGGCGCAAGCTGGGGGTAACTACGGGACATGGCAGGAGGCAGACAGTTGGGTCACATGTTCCTGGTTGTTGTCTCTATCTCCGTGTTCGTCCCAAACCAACAACAACACGCTGATGTTCATGAAAGCAGACCTCTCTCTTTCTCTCTCCCTCTCTCTCCCTCTCTCTCTCTCTCTCTGGGTTCATGCAGCGGAGGAGGGGACAAAGGGGGTTCTGGTAAATAAACAGTAGCTGGGGTTTTGTTTGGGATGTTTTTCTAGTGGAAGTTTCCGTGAAACCCTGGAACTGTTTGTGCATTGGTGGGTCAGGTTGGGGAGTAGGGGGGGGCGCTTAGTAAGGTCAGGAGATACGGCAATTGGAAAGGTGCTGAGTCACTGAAAACCTGTGGGGGGGAAAGGGCAGGCACAAACAATACTTGTTTGTATGTGGTGTCTGTGTGTGTGTGTGTGTCAGAGAGAGAGAGAGAGAGAGAGAGAGAGTGAACAGAGGGAGAGAGAGAGTACCTGAGGGGCAGGACGTGGGGTTCTGTTTTCTGGTCAGGCGTTCTGGGTGGGTCTCTGTACTCCGAAGGCTGTGATGAACACGTTGACGACGACGATGATGAAGACGAAGGCTGTTGCCAGGTTCTCCATCATGTTCAGCCTGTAGTGCTTACTCTCATCATTCAGGTTCCACCGCACTGTCAAGAAAATCAGCACGACACATGAGCAACACACACACTCTCTCTCTCTCACGCACGCACGTACGTACGCACAAACACACACACGCACACACACACACACATACTCTCCAATCACGAATAAAGGGTCGCAGCCTTCCTGGGACTCACGCCAGCAGATAGTGGCGTACTGATTCACGTTCTGTACTCCATGCACTGTTGAAGTGTCTCTCAGTGCTGGTGGCCCTCAAGTGTTCCAGGCTGAACTCTTCTGAGAGAGGAGCACATGTGTGCACAGAACACATGAGGTCAAACAGTAGAATGGCCAAATCTATTCAGGGCCAAATCTATTCAGGGCCAAATCTATTCAGGGCCATGAAAAAGGGAACGGCAATTTCAAAGGATGCATAAGTGATGACATCCATAAATGAAGGTGTAGATGCTGTGTATCGTGTGTGTGTGTGTGCGTGGGTGCGTGGGTGTGTGTGTGGGTGTGTGGGTGTGTGTGTGTGTGTGTGCATGTGTGATTAGCAGGGGTTAAATGGTGTGAAGACCCCTGCCTGTGTGTCTGCCTGTGTGTGTGTCTGGCCCTGCCCAGGGGGGGATGGTATGTAGGGCACTCTCAACACGCTCCGATGACTCCATCAGAGAGAGGGAGAGGGGAGGGGAGGGGAGGGGGGAGGAGGGGGGAGGGGAGAGAGGGCTGCAGGGATTGACAATGGGAGAGGAGGTAGTACAGTATGGGGGATGAAGGGTTCGGAGGGAATGAGAATGGGGGAAGAGATAGAGAGGGGGAGGGCGGAGGGGGAGGGTCAGAGGGAGAGGGGGATGGGGATGGGGGAGTGGAGTTATGGTATGGTGTGAGTGAGGATCAAAGGGGTGGGGGGGAGAGAGAGAGAGAGAGGCAGACAAAGAGTGAAGGCTTTCTCACGTGCTGACTCGGACACATGAACCCATTAGAGAGGGAAGCGCGTTCAGGGAAAAGCTCATGTATACATTAAAGAAACACAGTGCAAAGGCAACTTCTGACCGGGTGAACGGGTTCCCATACAGAGTCAATGATATATTGATAGGTAGGGTTGTAAACGGGCGGATGGTACTGGGCATGTTTTCATTTGATTGCTGGGGCAGAGATGAGTTACTGTTCCTAAGATCAGTCACATGGCCTACACACTCATTAACTTCCAGAAGAAGATCAGCCCCATAGTAAACCAGGGTGCCACACACCAGGCTGATATACGGCATGCATCAATCCTACTTTTCGACAACCGTTGTGGGACAAATGCAATCACCCTGTTGTCATAAAACCCACATACACCGACACCTTGTGTGTGTGTGTGTGTGTGTGTGTGTGTGTGTGTGTGTGTGTGTGTGTGTGTGTGTGTGTGTGTCTGAGCAGGAGATCAAGGTGACTGTTAGTCTGTACTGTCACGCCTCAAGATGCCTTTTGCTCCATCTTCGACATCCCCCGCTGCTCCTGACACCTCACACACACACACACACACACACACACACACACACACACACACACACACACACACACACACACACCTCCCTACAGACACACACACACACACACCTTCTTACAGACACACACACACACACACACACACACACACACACACACACACACACACACACACACACACACCTCCTTACAGACACACACACCTAACTACAGACACACAGACACACCTCCCTACAGACACACACACACACACACCTCCTTACAGACACACACACCTCCTTACAGACACACACACACCACCCTACAGACACACACCTTCCTACAGACACACACACCACCCTACAGACACACACACACACACACCTCCCTCCCCTTCTCCTCAGTCAGCCTGCTGACAGCAGCACTAAAAAACCTGATGAACTCTGACCCGGTCACAGGCCCCCGGTGGCTATGGAAACAGCCAGGCTCCTCGAGGTAAATGGGTTGTTTGTCAGGAGACGTTGGATTTGACAGTGCACCTTTCTCTGCTAAGGTCAGGAGAGAGTGGCGGTGGGGGGGGGGCTGTCAATCAGGAGGACGAGGGAGGTTGTGAAACGCAGCGACATTACCATAGAATTGAGACACAAAGGACCCTGTTTCCCCTGTAAAAACACACAGCCAGTAGTGTCAAAGAAGACCCTAAATCTTTGCAGATAATGCTACAACTTTGCAGATAGTAAAATCGAGTAAAATCAATACCCTGGCCCAACGGTGAACAGTGATATCAAAGTGCCAGCCACAGAGAGAGAGAGAGAGAGAGAGAGAGAGAGCGAGAGCGAGAGCGAGAGAGAGAGTGTTGTTTTCCTCACTGATGATGATGATGATGACGATGATGATGATGATGATGGTATGAGACACATCCAGTGAAAGAGGGAGTTGTTGTTCTCACCGATGAAGATGAGCAGGACCCCGACGGTGATCTGCAGGCTGAGGGAGATGCTGATGAGGGTGATGAGGGGGGTGTAGAAGGTGAAGTCTGGGCCCTGCTCCATCACGGCCTTCAGCTGCGAGGCGTTGGCCATCAGCAGAGCCACGTCCAGCATGCTCTCTGCTGCGCTTTTCTTGTTGGCGTAGTGGTTCATGTTCAGAGGGGCGGGGCTGCCTCGCCAGTTACCCGCACGGGGGACCTGGGGACGAAAACACGTGTCAACAATACGGTGAACGATAGAGAGAGAGAGAGAGAGAGAGAGAGAGAGAGAGAGACATCAAATCAAATTGTATTCGTCACACACAGCCTGTAATTGATATAGTGAAATGCTTTGGGATCTTACTCCTCGTATAACAACAGTCAACAAATAAACAATACAATATAATACAGTAATAATAAAACAGTGACATATGATATGGTAATGTCTGGTAATGCAACAATGACACAGAATAGGGAGACAACTACAGCAAGCTAAACAGCGAGACACAGAGAGTACAGAGATCCACACGGTGATGATGTTGTTGTCATTTAGGTTAGTAATGTTGGTAATGTGATTAGTATGATCTCATTACTACAGCACAACCACTGGGGGAGCATGTTCCATGTTGCCAGGAACATTAGAGGAGATGAGGCCAGAATGCCATTAAGACATGGTCAGAATGGACACACTATTATGAGGGCAGGCTATGCAACACATGCCAAATGGGCCCTTCCATTAATATCGGGTGGAAGTGGATACATCTCCTTCCTCTTGGCAAAGTGCAGATCCACGACTATGACCTCATCTCTTTGTCGCTCACCTAAAGCACGGCCCCCTCCCAGCCCTTCACCCACTTATCCTGAACTCTTATCTGTTTGTTTGCATTTCAAGCACGATCATCCGCTCTGCGTTTCCAAACACACCCCGGTGACGGATACTCTGACCGTGGGGTTACTGAATGCCAGCCAGGGACAAGACCAGGTCATCCCATCCGAGATATTACTGTTCGTTATTTTGTGTCATGTTGAAATCTCGCTAACGCTCAGGGATTGAGAATCCAATCTGTGAGGAATAAAAGGTTCACATCAGAGCATTTCAAATATATTGCCATTCAAGGCCTATTGGTCTATTGCACGGAACGTTACAGCGAAATGTGAATCCTTTCACGACCTATTTTCATCTAAAGCAATATTGAATGAAATCCGACCAACACGATGACCGAACCGCCCTTCCTCTTCCTAGTAGCTGTGGATTACTGGCTCTTTAAACTGTCAGTGGTAACGAAGCCCAAAGCCATCTTTCCTGTTCCGTTCTGCCCCAGGAAGAGAGACAGTGGAAGGGCGGTTTCTGAACCGAAAGAGAGAGCTTTCATTTTATGGAGAGAGAGAGGAGAGAGGAGAGAGGAGAGAGGAGAACCCTTTAATTTACCACAGAGCTCAGCTGAATTACCATGCCCCCTAGGAAAGAGATATGGTGCAGTAACACACCCAACCCCAAATCCAGAGAGCGGGGGGGGTGAGAGGAGAGAGAGAGAGAGAGAGGGTGGTGGCGCGGTGGTGGTGGTGGGGGGTGGTGAGAGGAGGGAGAGAGAGACAGAGGGTGGTGGTGATGGGGGGGGTGGTGAGAGGAGGGAGAGAGAGAGAGAGGGTGGTGGCGCGGTGGTGGTGGTGGGGGGGGAGTGAGAGGAGGGAGGGAGAGAGAGAGAGAGAGAGGGTGGTAGCGTGGTGGTGGTGTGGGGGGGAGTGAGAGGAGGGAGGGAGAGAGAGAGAGAGAGTGGTGGCGCAGTGGTGGTGGTGGGGGGTGTATTCTGCGTACGCTGTCTGCTGATACTGCAGACACAAACACCTGTCTGCAGCATCAGCCTGGCATGATGATTAGGATCTGACCATCAGTCTAATGCACGAGGGTTGAGGTGCAGTGATTACTGTGATGAGGTTTCCAGCGCTGCGAGGGGGACCGCTCCACTTTAATTCCCTTAAGGACACCTGTGCTTTATGGGGCGTGGCACACTGACCCATATTTGGCTGGAAGCCTCGTGTGCGCATCCCCTGCTTTGTTCACAGATAAAACACACCAGCACGGGACACAGTGACACAGATCCTTAACCCAACAGACGACACACAAACGAAAACATCTCTTAAAAACATGCCCTCCGTGTTCCAAAATAAGTGCAAAAATGACGCCCGAGCATCCGTCCCTGAGAGATGGCGACAGAGAGATTTAGAGCACACTGTCATAACCTCCCAGGATCAGCCATTCTCCGAGCTCTGACACACCGGAGGGCATTCAAGGTCAGACCTTATACTTTAATCAATAGGCCTGAGTGAGATAATGTGGGCAGTGTGATCACAGGTTGTACAGGCTGCCCTCAAGGCCTGACGCTGCAGTCTGTGTAGCGTGCCTCGTTCAAACCCGACCTGAAGAGCTGCGATGCTGCCGAAGGCTGACATGACAGAATGATGGTGGTCATTTGGCACGCCTGACCAATGGCACGCATCCAAAGGCAAGTGTGTGTGTGTGTGTGTGTGTGTAGAAACAAACACGCTTCGCTTTTTATCAAAGGTAAAGACGGATGCAGTTCTGTATTTGAATAGCATTCTTGTTTGACAAGAAACATGGTCACAACAGCACATATTTGCCTATAATTGTACTGACATTTCTGTTGTTGTGCTTGAGAGGCGGCTTGGCAATCAATCACTCAGTGTTGGTTCGTTTATTGCTATTTTGCCAGACCCAAAACTGACGGTCTCATTAAGTCGATTGCTCTCTAGTGGTCCTGGTGTGGTTGTTTGATGCTTATTTTGTTATGAATTATTCAACACACAATCCCTGTGCGTGAGAGAGAGAGAGATAGAGAGAGAGATAGTTTTAAAGTCTTTATTGTACAGAAGACACACAATGCTTCAATGCGGCATTCACTGAATAAAAAAAAACCGTAAAACAAGAAAGCTAAATACATATATTGTCATCCCCCTTGTCGACTTAGCTCTTCCATCAAACAAAGAGCTCCCTCCTCCCTGAACAAACGCTGATTATGTCACCCTTTGTTGACAAAGTATGATAGTACATCAAACAATTCTCACCCCGGGGGGGTAGGTCACGGTGTCAAGTGAGAGGGAACCTCCTATAGGGTAGACGGATGAGATGGATGAATTCAGAGGTACCTCTGCAGCAGTCACAGAGAGTGAGTCAGAGACCGTTGCCCACGCAGGTGAGTAATAAAGCTCAAAAGGAAATCAAGCGGTGTTGCAGTTGCTCTCCGCATCCCTCTCAACAACATCGCCCCGCCCACTCCATCATTTCGGTGTGAATGGAAATGTGTCACGGACTGCAGTTATCACCTCAGACTATAAGCAACGGTGTAACATCCTCTAGCCGGTAAAGCTGCAGGTTTTGATTTGCTACAGTAGGCCCCTGTAGGCCGGCACCAGTACTTGCTGAGGTACTGACTAGCTTATGGATATACAGCGCCTGGCTTGCAGTTCTGTGATTAGAAGTCCCCTTCCCCATCAACTCACCACTGCGATCCAATGGTGGTCTGGACCCAAACCTCAAGCCCTGTTCGGATGTGTTCTTTCATCCACTTCAAGTAAGCTCATCTATATTTTGGGCTGACTCTGACAAAAACAAATTCGCTCTGTGGGACGTGAACTCATTCAACCCCCCCCCCCAAGACCAGCATCTCTCTGCAGCGATGCATAATCTATTGCTGTTATACAGTCTAGGCTGCCAGGCAATTCTGGTCCTGGTCCCCACAGACTGAGGGGCAGGTCAAACAGGGATGCTAGAAGCACAGTTTGCTGCTGTCGTGTCAATTCTCCCACCAGAGAGCACACTGTCTGATCACGGAGAAGGGTCCTTACAGCAATACTGCAAACAGCACTTGATGCATTTACCATAAGGATGACTTTCTCTAACCATGTCCTTGTTTAACTTGCAGTGAGTGTGTGTGTATGTATGTGTGTGTGTGTGTGTGTGTGTGTGTGTGTGTGTTGTATCTCTCTCTCCCTCTTTGACTCTGCATCAGCACTTCTCTCTGTTGCCCATCCATCATGTCCCATCAGCCATCCTACTCTCTCACCTCAAACTCTGGCCCGGGTCCAGTGGAGGGAATCGACCCAACTGTATAAATCTAATTTCCATGATTCTCTGAAGGGCTTTTAGTTCTTCTGCCCCTGAAAACAGATGCAAACACTGCTGTCCCAGAGTACAGTAGTGCACTGCCTGTAGTCACGAGAGAAGTGCTACAGCAAAGTGCTATCGTGAGTTTCCCCTGCAGAAAACAATGAAAGTCTTCTCAGAGGACAGAAGGCTGTAATGGAAGCAATTTACAAAACGCCCATTGGTCGTTATTGACTCCTTCTGTGGGAACACATATTGTAAATGACATCAATTGCTCATTTTATCGAGCGTAAAGATATTCCATTCTGTTCTCAAATGGCTGGGCTGTGACAGTCCAATGAGAAAAGAACACAGACGGTCGCACGCACGCACGCACACGCACACACACACACACACACGCACGCACACACACACACACACACACACACACACACACACACCACTTCCTCTGAAATAATTGAATGGAGCCATAAGGGGACAGGGGACAGACCATTGAGATGACACAGAGAAGCTCATTTCCTCCCCCTGTAAGGTGTTATTGCTTTGGGAGCAGCCTTAAACATCCTAATAACTGGGAAAATGGAACTTAAACCACCTCATCAAAAACACTCGCTAGTTAAAAGAAACAGCTCATGAAAGACTGCGTTTGATTGAACAACGTTTGATCGAACCTACCAACACATCAACCCCATAAATGGAGATAAAATACAGAGCGAATCAAACCGCTTTTTTGCTAGATTTGAACACACTGGCTAACTGAAAAAAAAAGTTTGTTATTGACACATTGTTGCAGAGACGACATGGCACACAATAGGAGCATTCATTATTCACGGGGCCAATCAGGTGCCTGCAATGCTCCAGACTGCCACCCGAGACCAGGCAAAGGGGAATGTCCAGCAACCGTTTCAGCAACAGATTCTTCCTCACTGTTGATTTTGGTGATCTGAAAAGCACCTTCTCATTT
Source organism: Argentina silus (assembly GCF_951799395.1). Lineage (NCBI taxonomy): Eukaryota > Metazoa > Chordata > Actinopteri > Argentiniformes > Argentinidae > Argentina > Argentina silus. The sequence continues at coordinate 20,811,758 of NC_139662.1, forward strand.
CCTCTTCTTCTTCTTCTTCTTGTTTTTGAGTTTTATGGAAATTCATAGTAAACAAATGTCATCCCCATCCTTTGACAGGAGGTGTGGGAAGTGAGCATGTTTATCCTCTTTGTTTAATCACGTGGCCATCTACATGACTCTTCACACTACAGCCCATGACCAACCTCACATTCACAATATCTCTCTGTCCCCAGCCCTCAATAACCCAATGTAACACAGCACACTTGTGTCTGCCTCGGTTTAGCGCAACCGTGGTATCAGAGGAGGTGATGACCATGGCCATCTGATCTCGAATTACATGAGGCATAGTCATTCAAAGATCCATTCAGATATTCCTGAATCAGACCTCATCTTGGAAGCAGGCAGATCTCCACTGGAATAAACGTTTACTGTGATGTATTTCATAATGGTCTCCTGTATATATTATCTTGGCAAGCGTATCTATATCCAGGAGAACAGTGTGTACTTAGAAGGCTTGTGCCTGTCCTCTGAATCTCACATTCCCCGCCTCTTTTTAAGCCCGCAGCCCATAAACTTCGCCAATGCGAATCCATGGCAACCACTGTGTAGCAAATAACTTGGTTTAGAGGGAAATATAACAACGTATGAGGGAAATAACAACATAACAATGTAAGCACTGCGAGTTAAAGTTACATTGTTATAATCGTCAGGTCTGGTAAAGGACTGTCTGAGAACGTGATATCGCCTGACAATGTTGCCTCGTCCCGTTTCCAAGCAGTCAGCCTAGCCGAAGACTGCTAGTTTTCTGCCATGCAGCGCTAAGACCAAGTTAGCGGTCCGGGCATCGCTTACCTCCTCTCCACTTTCTCTGTCATCGGTCCCGTTCATTTCCATATTGTTCGATGACAACGCCGGGGTCCAAAATAGTCTACGAGACACTGCAAACCTAAGAAGAATCACATAGACAATAGGGAACAACTGTTTTCTGCTGAGGTCGGGGGACGGTGGGCTGTAGATGGGGTGGGGGGGGGGGGTTCATCCACCGATCTTGGGACGACGTGTCCAACAGTGTCCGGTAATTAGTAGCCTGATCCCCACCCTCTAAAAATATGTTGCCTGGCTAATCCAAACATTCCTCTACCATAATCATTATCATAGCAACGTGAAATGCAAATCGGTTTTTATTTTGTATTTAACATTTATCCAAGTCTCATATAGCATGGCATGGGTAGAGAGTATTGAATGAATTATATTAATTCTATGAGCAGTAAATTACTGACTCTCAGTGCCAATTGTAAAATAGACATTAACCCAGGGATGTCGGCCTCCCGGGTGGTCCAATCAGCCCGAGGGTGATTTGCGCTGAAAGCAGAGATCAGCTTTGAAATGGCAAAATAGCAATTAAGTTCTTTTAAAAAGCATTGTACTATTGAGCACTGTGGAAATGAGTCATTGCGTGTAGGCTGAGAGTATAGGCTACAATAATATCGAGTATTGTAATAATATGAGGCGTCGGTGCGCACAGCACAGTGGACATTCGTTTAGTTTTACTAACAAAAACACATTTTTTCCAGCCCAGGTGAGGTTGCATTTGGTCCACTGCGGCCCGCAACCAAAACAAGTTTAACACTCCTGCTTTAATGTCTTTTTTTTTTTGCTGAGGCATACAACCTGTGCACAACTTGGAAAGCTAGGCCCATTTGATAGACCAAAACTTCATACGCAATAATGCAAGCATGCAGTATTGTATGGGAAATGAGACACTTTATGTTACTGTACATCAGTTGTCATACAATGCAGCCAAAGATTTGTGCTTTGCTCCTACACAAAGGTATATTAGCAGAAGCACCCCATCATACAACGATTTAAAAACTTCCCAAGAAGACTCTTATTATTTACTATTTTCACTCGTGCTATTTACACTATAGCATGTTTGTTCCTTTTGGTGTAACATACATTCAATATGCAAATGTTTTTCTCTTGTTTGTTTTAGATCCAGTCTGTGTTTGAATTTCAGCTTTTTAGCCTACGTTGTTACCTCAAGGCAATTGGATATGGCATTATTGGCTCAATGCAAAGTTGTCCTTTTATTTTTGTTCAAACGTTCAGCAATAAATTATGATCTGGATTTTAATTTCAGTAATCAGATTTGTACCATTAATCCTATTATACTTCACAGTCAGTTCCTGGGATTCAAGTGAGAGGAGGTGACTCAGGCAATTATTTAAAGGATTACAGTTGTTGTTGCATTTTGGTATTTAGGACTGTGTGTGTGTGTGAGAGAGAGAGAGAGAGAGAGAGAGAGAGAGAGAGAGAGAGAGAGAGAGAGAGAGAGAGAGAGAGAGACTTGAGGGGCTCATACCAAAAGCTTTAAAATCCCTGAAATCTGTGGTGTTATATTTAAAAGCGAAATAGTCTCCAATGGAATACGTTCTGGGGGATCGTTTCCACAGACCAAGGAAATACAATCTGTGTGCATGTATTATCTGGCTATACCAGCGTAAGATATATCGTGTAAGAGTTACCTGAATTGCAAAATACATTACTGATGACTTGCATGGCGTTTAGGAAGTATTAGCCATTAACTTTGGGTGGTTATGGTAAGTTGTCAGGGGAAGGCATTAGCAAATATTAGCATAAGCAACAACAATTAGCAAGAATAAAAAAATAAAATAAGAAAAAAAAAGCCTGATTCAGAGCCCCCCCCCCCCCCCCCTTGTTTATTGTACCCCACTGGAAAACCCCATTGGAAACCACACTTCCGTACCCCAGTAGAGGGGTGTGGCCACTGTGGCACGTCACTCCGTGAGGGTCGATCCCCTCCTCTGTTGTCACCCGGCAGGAGGTCTCGAACATGCGCTTTAAATGGGTGGTCCTTCAGTCGTTACTAGGGGCGTGGAGCCAAGGCACAGAAGTGTTCGTGGACGGGACCTACAAGCAGGTTGCTTATGCCTGGCTGCATTACTTAAAGATGTGGAACATAAACAAACCATAACGTTGTCATTACATTGCTAAGGTGACACATCCGACGTTCAATTAGCACGATCAGCCAACTGCTCTATGGTGAAGATTTCCTCAGTCAAAGCCATGACTACTAGCCAGCTCCACGCGTCGTCGTAGTTCACACACTCGATGGAGAGGGATGCAAGGTTGCTGATCATTTCCAGAATTTGATAGGCTACATTGTTTCTAGTTTTGTTTTCTTCATTTACCACGTGCTGCGAAAAAAAGCAATTGCAGGTAGTCCACTGAAAAGCATCTATTTTTGCTGTCTCGTCGTGGTTCGTTGTTTGGCTGCTGCTGCTAGTACGAGTTAGCCTGCTAGCCAGCATCATCATCACCACCAACAGGCATCAGCCTCTTCGCTAAAACCTCGTAAGTAATATCTGCAGTCCTGTTTGACTTTTATCTAACTGTGAACGTTTTTTTTTCAATGATGGATTTGTCAGTGATGAAAGTCCCCAACTAATTAACGTTAGCTTGCTTGCTGGTAACTGTCATTTATTCGTTAGCGCACCAGCAGTGGTCTCAGGAATTTTAAAGATCTGTCAGCATACACGCTCTATCACTGCTAGCGAGCAAACCACACCGTGTCTCATCAGCACACCCTGGGCCATTGATTGATGTGCACCTGATGCTGATGTTTAATTATTTTCCGGTGTTTCAATCTTGGATGATTTTTTTTTTCGAAATTATAATATAACTTGTGAACCACGACTGAGCCAGCCTGTAATAAAACCAGATGGCTTAGTCAGTGAATAGCGAGAGGCCCATTATTTAATCATAAATATTATTTTTCGCTTCTTTGAAAACTGTTAGCTAACACTATCTATCTTTTCGCCAGTGTCCAGATTGGCTGTGCTTCGTGACATCGCTTCTTTGATACCCCCCATGCTGACGAAGTGCGTCACCGGGCGGGCGCTGCAGGTATTCAGCTCCCTCTCCGTCGTCGCGTCGGGAATAGCCGCGGCAAACATGATCTGGAAACGTCAGTGAATCAACAGTTTAAATCGTCATGGAGTCGGGCAGTGAGTCCAACTCCGAGGCTCCCACAGGATTTAAATATCCATCTGTTCCCAACTCTCAATGTGAACTCAACATAAATATGTATGAGACCATCAGCGACGGAAACGTCAATAATATGGATACTTCGACAGTCGTGAGAGGTGGGAGCGACCCCAGTGCGTACCCTCCATCAAATTATCAGAGGATCGTGCGTCAAAGATTCATCAGGAGAAGTTTGTGGTTCTCGGACTCAGACGAACAGGCCTTTGAGGCTCCTGAATGTGACAACAGGAGTAAGATTCTGAACATAAACCTGCGCACCATAGTTGACCGGACACGGGGGGCCCGCCCGGGGATACAGGAGGGATCGAGCACCGAGAGCCAAGGTGGGCAAAAAGACAGTGCGACAGAGAGCGCAAGCGCCGACGAGGAGAAGGAGAAAGTCGGCGATAAATTAAATGTTACATCCGTGGACGGCGGCAAAACTGCTGCGAAAGCAGTCAGCGAGGATAACGAAGAGGAGGCAGAGATGAAAGCGGTCTCTACGTCCCCCGGGGGGAGGTTTCTCAAGTTCGATATCGAGCTTGGGAGAGGGTCCTTCAAGACTGTCTACAAGGGCCTGGATACCGAAACCTGGGTGGAAGTAGCCTGGTGTGAACTTCAGGTAACCAAAAAAAAAAGTGTCTGGCTAAGCAACTTTTTGTGATCATGTCATTGATGCTCAATTACTTTAGCCTCCATTTCTTATGTTCCATTTTTAATTGCAGTACAACAAAACAGTCAGTACTGTAACAGTGGTATTGGTAGCCAAGATGCAGAATGTTGCTTTAAAACACGTTAGTCCTGTTTTACCTGTGTGTAGCATAATCATGCTGTCAGCCTTAAGGATTCATCATTTGAACCTTTACAAATCCCAACTCTGTGTCTGAGTCTTCAGGATGTCTTGGATGTGACACTGGTTGCTTTCCCCTAGAATGATTTCCATTAGAGGGGTGATGCATGGCTCTTACAGGAAGTCCTTTCTCTGCTGTCAGCGGGTGTTTGCACATCATGACAGCATAATGGGGATGTCTACGGGGAGCTGTCAATCAGCTGGACTACTATTGGGAAATCACTCAGTTGTAACTGGGTACCCACTAAATGTTAAATGGTTTAGAGGGCTGAAATATTGACAAACATTAGCCGAGCCTAGACACTGACGTGGAGAGATGCTTTTGTTCTGTTAGATCAGCCATTTTGTTACAAACATACTGTACCTGTGTTAGTTAGCTCATGTTGTACAGACACTGGACAATCGGCAGCTTAGGCCATGCGTGGGTATTAACTAATTATTTCCGACCTGTAACGACTGTAGCACATGATAATCACTCTGTCTCTCTCCCAGGAGGCTTAGGGAAACTGCAAGTAAGCATGACTGGGCTCCTCATGTACCAAGTTGCACAAGTTTGACTTTTTTTTTTTTTTTTTTTTTTTTTTTTTTTCAGATTGAAAAGATTAGTGTAGGCCTACGTCCCGCATTTTGTAGTGGTACCCATCTCCTGGTTCAAAGTGTGTGAGAGTACCGAGGCCTAGCAGAGAGCATACTGTAGGGTGCCTATTGGAGCCCGGCCCCAGCGGTACACGTGGGTGGAGAGCAGTAAAGGGCTCTGCTCCCCACCCTCTGTGCAACAGGAGGGCTCCTGACAGGGAGCAGCTGATGTCTGCTGTTGCACACTGGGAGCAGTGTAGTGGCTCTGGGGCTCGTTGAAGGTCTGTGCTCTCCAGGTTGCTGAAAGCCTGTGTGTGTGTGTGTGTGTGAGAGAGAGAGAGAGGGGAGGGGAGGGGAGGGGATATACTGCATAGGATGAAAGAGGTTACCCTCGTCGTGTGTGTGTCTTTTCTGGGAAGAGGCTTAAATCATTGTTTAGACAAGTGACGTCTTGTAAAACACAGCTTAAGAGACTGAAGAATCTTTTAACAAGGATGATGTCATGCAAGCAGGTGATGGACTGCTGGAGGGGGAGATGTTGGATTGTTCTCTTCCACTGAGTATGACATGACTGGACACACAGGATGACCAGAGGATGTGGAACAGGAAATCATTCATCCTCTGCTTGCCCCACGGACACGTGCTAACACTCCCTCTAGTGGACAGCTGAGGGCCACAATAATCAATTACTGTTTTATTGGGTGAATTTTACTTACCCTTTTTGTCACAATTATTGCCCCCTCAGTCATTCTCCAGGTTTCTTACAAATGTGGTTGATAGAAAGCCTGCCCTGATCAATTGTTTCCATCAGAGTGCTTCCTGATTCTTCTCTCGGATGTGCAACTGATCAGAAGCATTGATTGGAGCGTGAGGCGTCTTCATCGATTGGGCCTCATGTGGTCCCTTTAGAATTGGTCAGAAATAGTGGTGCTTTCACGCTTTATTGACCAATCAGATAGCTTAGTCCCCCTGAGTAACCTAAAGTGCTCAGGTGTGACTCCCTGTAGTTTTGGAAATTGATCAGGTTGTGGATTGACCCAGTTGTTATGTGAGACACACAATTGGACAGTGGAGGCCCTTGTCCCCAGAGGCTACAGTTACCCTGCTTTGGATGTTGTTCCTCTGGCCAACACACACACACACACACACACACGAGCAAAGTGTGTGTGTGTGGGCATAGTACAGCTTGTGAGATGTACCTAGACCTGGTTAGTAAGAGAATCATAGTTTGTAGCCGAAGTGATATTCAGCGGGATGTTCAAAGTACCCCCCCCCCCCGCCCCATATCCCTCATTTACCCTCAACAGTAGGACACGATTGAGTCAGCTGTGCACATTTATCAAGGCTGTGCACATTTATCAAGGCTGTGCACATTATTGCTGCCGTTGTGCACATCTAGCCCTCAGTGGTGCACGTGGGCGGTGTCAGTCTTGTTAGGTTGCTTGGTGGACTGTGGCGCTGTGGAGAATGTTGTTGGACTGTTTCTCGTGTAGCAGAGAGAGAGAGAGATGTGTTCTGTGATTTTCCACTGTTTCCCCTCTCTGGTCACGTGGCTTTTCTGCCTGGAAGTTTTAATCTGGTCCCGTGCTCTCTCTCTCTCTCTCTCTCTCTCTTTCTGCCGCACGCTTTCCTGCTCGCTCTTGTCTGCTCTCTCTCTCTCTCTCTCTCTCTCTCCTCTTGCTATTTCTTCTCTTCTTTGTTCTCTTTCTCTGCCTTTGGCTGTCTTCTCTCTCTCTCTCTCTCTCTCTCTCTCTCTCTCTCTCCCTCCGTCTCTGTCCCCAGGCCTAGGCGTCACACAGATGGCCCTGGCTCAGGGTGGGATGCTAATCTGTGAGGAGAGAGGGAGAAACCCACGGTGACTTTTTAACAATGTTCCACGCTTTTTGAGCGTGGAACATTGTTAATTCATGAAACTCTTTTTAGTCACGATTTATTGATTTGTTCCAACTTGCAGCTCGGTACTGTTTTTAAGGAATAGTCAGGTCTCACTTTCTTTGTCTCTCTTGCATACACACACACACACACACACACACACACACTGCGCTGGACGCTGGTATTTGGCAGGGTGCTTGGTGCTCTGCAGATAAAATCAAGCGTTGTCTCTGAATGCAGCGATGGGTGATGACACCATGGTAGCGGAATGAGGCTGTCTCTCTCTCTCTGAGAGCGTGGGCTGGAGATCTGGATGATGACAGCACACACACACCCTTCGAACCAGTTCTCTACATGCACTTTGGCCTAATGTTTTTGGACTTCCTGTTTTGGATGTGGGCGTATAGTTTTCAGGGCGATTAAAATCAGGCTGTGCATTCAGATTTTTTTAATTTATCTGTGCGATTGTCTTTGTGATATCCTGTGTTAATAACAAAATAACAACACTCTTCCTCTTGATCTCTGAGATTGAAATAGGAAAACAGCGTTGGAGATGGCCAAGTGGGTCATTGGTCACATCCCGTTGGGCAGTGACAGAGACACACTGACTCTAACAAGGCCTCATCAATGTCCTCCTGCCCTGTGGCATGCCAGACCTCTGTGGTCCTCCTGCCCTGTGGCATGCCAGACCGCCGTGGTCCTCCTGCCCTGTGGCATGCCAGACCTCTGTTGGGTCACGGAGGCTGCCCTAACTAGGTCAAACCTGTTCGGGCGACTCGCTAGAGGTTGGCGGTGGCCAGATACTGTGACATGGGCCTACGGCGCGTTGTCAGTGTGAATAACTTTACTGGCTGGTTCATTCCGAGGCGTTGAAGCGTGTCGAGCATATTTAAGAGCCAACGTGACGATCTGCTCTGCTCATACAGTCACTGCCACGCCGTCTTATTAGATGGAAATGGTCAGATAACGGACATGAAATGAAACGGCAGCCTAATGACTTATGGCATTATGTTTTCATTTAATTCTTGAACTGTGACCACAAACCTTTGAAAAATACAGTATTTTGAATAAACTCTTTTTTTTTTTGTACCCTGCTCCATAGGTTTCAATGCGATTCCATTTCAAGCCTTTGCTTCCAGTGCATCATTCGTTCCAGGTTATTATAACGGATAACGTGGTGAAAACCACTCCGCGTTCACACCCGTGAGTTCTGTAAAGTGGGCCAAGCAATATCACAGTTAGAAAATAGGCTTAGCTTGAGTGGCACTGACGGAGCTCCTGTTAGATCCCCGCCCCCCCCCCCCCCCCCCCCATTACCACAGAGGGAAAAGCGGAGGCAAAGGGAAAAAGGGTACGCATTTGCATATCAGTGAACCTGGTGCACCTGGGAACGTCTCTCTCTCTCTCTCTCTCTCTCTCCCCGTGGCACTGCCCTGCCAAGAACAGATGTCTCAGCTCCCTCTCTTCCCCATTCAAGTGAGTGAAATGTACAGTGGCAGCAGAGCGCGCTCCTCAGCAAGGCGCAGTTCAGGACAGTTAACATTGAAGTAATGCAGTCAAAAAAAGAAAAACGTGTGCCTTACCTGATCTTTTTTAGTTTTCCTTATAGGCTAGACACTGTCATACTAAGACTAACTATACACTTTTTGACTTTTGATAGTAAAACCTAGCACCTATACAGTGAGGCACAGCCATTTTACCAGTTCCTTACTCAACGGGATATTCCATAAGTGTTGTATTTGCCTCTCTCTCTCTCTCTCTCATTTATTTATATATACACACACACACTGTCCTTGGAAATAAGTCAGATTGCCTTTTTAATGTCTAAAATCATTTTCGAAAGCTGTTTCTTGGAATATCTCCATTGGAGCCCATGTACTTTCCCGTAATCTCTTTAGCACCCCCTGCTGGTGCAGCATATGTTCTGCGGGAGTGGGAGCGCTCCTGTATATACATTCTCTGCCGGTGGCTGAGGTATGTGTGGAAATGTCATCTGAACAATGCAGCGCAGAGATGTGAGACTAAAGCCCGTCTGGCCTGTCAATACACGGCTCACAGACGAGTTCCGGTCTGCCACACCCGCTGACACGGACAAAATGGCAGCCACCATTGACCTACTTGTACAGGATGACATGATGCAAGGGGGTGGATTCTACTCAGTTTGCATCGTTGGTCAGGCTCCAGTACATGTAATTGCCTTCATGTCTCTCCCCCTCGGAGGCTGCATATGAAATGGCTTTAATGGGGATGACATCATTTCGCGATGGCGATGGGGAAGGGAGCGTCTGTCAAGCGATGGCTAACCTCTGTTTGCTGCTGTCCGTCAGCTTCTACACATCGAGGCATTGGTGCACACACACACACTCGCACACACACATTCACTCACTCACACACACACACACTCACGTGCGCACTCACTCACACACACACACTCAGACCACACACACACACACGTGCCCCATGATGGAGACCAGAGACCGGGATCACGTGATCACCCACATTCTGCAGCAGTCCCTCCCTCTCTTCGACCGGCCCTCATCATCATCATCAGCCCCCATCCCCCCGTTTCCCCCTCTCCTGCACTCTCTCTCTCTCTCTCTCCCTCCCTCCCAGCAGGGCCATTATGCAGTGAGCAGGGCTCCAGAGACACACCCTACTACCTACCACAAGTGCATGGTGAACCCTGTAGAGAGAGGGTCACACATTGTAATGTAGTATCTTTGGGAGGGGGGTGGGGGGGTGTGTGTGTGTGTGTGTGTGTGTGTGTGTGTGTGTGTGTGTGTGTGTGTGTGTTTGTTGGGGGGGTTCACACAGGGGTTCCAGTGTTCCAATACAATGACTGTATTTAGAAGGCATTACCAGTAGTCCTCCACATGCTTTATTGTGCAACCTTAGTCCATCCCCACTATCAGGCCTGGCCCCCTGCGCTAGCAGCTCAGGCA
>NC_139662.1:20827005-20846965 GCF_951799395.1 Argentina silus
ACACACAGAGCCTGCGGACGACAAGGGGCATGAAGGCCAGGTGTTAGGCTTTGTCCAGCCAGAGACCCATGAATTGATGTACTCTGGGCCTAAACTTTAGACAGATGAATGGATGGATGGATGGAGGGATGGATGGAGGGGCACGGAGGTCAAAGGGGTGTTGTTCAGGTCCTCATAGAACATGTAAAGACCATGACCTTCTGCTCTCCATTCAGTGGTGGAAGCATCCCATTGGTGCCTGTAGCCTTAGGAAAGGGGATGTGTGTGTGTGTGTGTGTGTGTGTGTGTGTGTGTGTGTCTGTGGTGCTAGAGAATGTGTCTGTGGTGCTTGCGAATGTGTCTGTGGTGCTTGCGAATGTGTCTGTGGTGCTAGTGAATGTGTCTGTGGTGCTAGTGAATGTGTCTGTGGTGCTAGTGAATGTGTCTGTGGTGACCTGTGAGGTCCAAATGCAAAGCGTTCATTCCTGCGGTCGGTCGAATCAAAATCAAATGAGTTTATTTATCATGTGATCACAGGATGCAGTGGAATGCTTGAGACGAGCAACCTCTCGTAAATAAACGGATAGTAATAAGAATAATATAGTAAGAATTATTATAATAAGGATAGCAAGAGAATAATAACAAAATATAATAGGCAAGAGGCTCAGTAAAGTACTAATAGGGAGTAAGTACTAAATACAGTCAATAATAACAAGTTAGTCAATAAACGTGTGTCAATATGGTGGACCTGGACTTTATCCTGAAATATTCCAGTTAAAGTTGGCCAGAGACTTCTTGTTGGAGTTGTTGACCAGTAACGTCACATTGGACGTTGGCCTGGGAGACGGTTGTGAAGCCATTTTGTCAGGGCTGTGTACGGCCGTGGTTTCACCGGTCACCTCCTTGAGAAGAAGGCCTGCCGCACTTCTCCTCCTCCAGCTGCACTGCTGGGATGGACACGGTCTGTTCGGATGGACAGGGTGTTCTGTTGGTGCTAATGAGAACAATTGGACTGGGACTATTACTGCCAGAACACCGTGGTATCCCAGAGGAGAGGGTCTCGCACGCGCCAACACGCGCACGCAAATATACACACAGACACACACACACCCCCCCACCCATCTCTGTCATATCCAGTCAAGCATGACTGTGGCTGTATGCGCTCCTCCGAGCCCCCTGTGCTGGGGGTCTGTTGGGATGTCTGTTGTGTGGTTGTCTTGTGTGCTGGTTTCTGGTCTGGAGGTAAACACACTCCTCTGCCGTCGACAGTGACAGACTATAGCACAGCTTTATGGATTACTTCTTGCTGATGTCACAATCCATTTTGCGGAGGGCCTGGCCTGTTGGGATGGCTCTGTGTGCGTTTCACCTAGCCTGGCTCTGTGTGCCTCCTGTACAGCCTTCTCTCTCTCTCTCTCTCTCTCTCTCTCTCTCTTTCTCTCTCCCACCCCCCCCCCCCCCCCCCCCCTCTCTCTCTCTCTCACTCACACACACGTACAGAAATACCATAACCATGACTCCCTTGCTTGTCATTTATAACCCAGCACAGCTATTTAAAATGGCAGAATTACAAATTTAATTTGTACTTGCTCACATACCGTAGGTTTCAATGCAGCCTTATAAAGTAACCAAGCTCTTTTCATCATTTTGTGTGTGTGTGTGTCTCTGTGTCCCACTGTGCACCTGTATGTTGTGTTTCTGTGCGTCTTACCGTGCTGGTAACACCTCTGAGCCTGCATGTGACGCCTGAATTATGCACCAGCTCCTGTGTTTGCTGAAAGGAACGCAGAGAAGAGAGGGAAAGGAGAGGGAGGGAGGAAGGGGGGAGGGGAGATGAGATGAGGACTAGGGGAACACGAGAGTGCGGGGGGGGGGGGGGGATGGGGTAAGTCAGTGGCAGACTAGAAAGAGCAGGGTAGGAGGATGGGGGAGGGGGGAGAACAGAAAGGAAAGTGAGTATTTTTGGGGTAGGGGGGGGATATAGCCTGAAGAGGGGGATCCTCCAGTGAAGTGCGTTTGGGGACAGCCCAGCCCAACTCAGCCCAACCCAACTCAGCCCAACCCAGCCCTGTAGAACGGGCTCTCTGCAGAACTGAATAATTAATAAGACTTCAGCGGAGTGCTGTGAGAACGCAGCCTTTCCTCCCCCACACACACACACACACATCTCAATATGCCACACACACACACAGACACACACATCTCAGTATGCCACACACACACACACACACGCCTTATCATATCACCCCACCTCGCTCCGCTTCACATTGCATCATTAAACATCTATATTTATAATTTCCTCTCTGGCCTCCTGCCCGTTCCTCACACTGTGTAGGCCGGCTCCCGCACTCCCGTCTGATTCGTCATCTCCTCGCTCCGGCCAATCAGCTGCTTGAATAATTGAATTGATTGGCCGAGGTCTCTCTGTCTGGTGTATCATAAAGGGTGTCCATCTCTGTGAAGAGGTCGTGCTCTTGACTGTGTGTGTGTGTGTGTGTGTGAGGACGTTACATAAGTGTTTGCGCCCACTTTTTCTCTTTTAAAAGGGAAATCACTCTATTAATCTAAACTCTCGAGCTACTGAGATGGATGCTTGAGTGAGGTCATCCTATCGAAGGGATGGGGGGGGGGGGGGGGGGGGGGGGTGGGATGGGGGGGGGGGGGGGGGGGGGGGGTGGGATGGAGGGCTGAAGTGGATGGTGAGTCAGGGAGTGGTTAATGAAGAGAAGGGAAGCAGGCAGGAGGGAAAAGGATTGCGGTGGTGGGGGGAGGGGTTGAGTGAGTCAGGGAGGGGGGTAATCGATGAACTGCGACCTTTGCTCGCCCCTGCAGTGTGATGTGGGTGTGGCTGCCTGGATGCTAGTGTTCCCTCGGGGGCAATCGTGACCCCCCCCTCCACCCCATAGCCATTTCATTGCCTCGTATGGCTGCACAATTTATTCTCTGCCACGGTGTTTGTAGAATGTGTGCTTGTACCAATGTGCCTGGCTGTAGAATATCAGGTATATCAGGTTGTAGAATATCAGGTATATCAGGCTGTAGAATATCAGGTATTCTACCGCCAGGCACAACAATTCCCCTGCCCTTTCCTCAGCAAACTCCGCTAACATTTGCACTGCCTGAACAATGTTCTTTTGAAGTAGCAGGGTCCCCCTCCTGGTCCTCAGAGCCTGAGGTAGATTAGTGACTGACTGCCCCGGGTTCTGGCCATGTGCATCAGCTGGAGCTTTCCATATGATCCAATTAGAGAGATTAATGTGGACCACAGACAGACATCCTAATGACAGACAGACGGACAGACAGACTGACATCCTAATAGCAGACAGACAGACAGACAGACAGGCAGACATCCTAATAGCAGACAGACAGGCAGGCAGGCAGACATCCTAATGACAGACAGACAGGCAGGCAGGCAGACATCCTAATGACAGACAGACAGGCAGGCAGGCAGACATCCTAATGACAGACAGACACAGTTCATGGCCAGGGGCTCCTGTATAATGGCCCTGGCCCCCTCTCTCCCATCTGTTTGTTCTGGGAGGGCAGGTTGGGATTTGACATGCTGCTTATGTCCCTCCCAACACTGCTTCTATCAAGATCTGATGTGAACTGATTGGTTCCTCCTGCCAGGGGGGCCTCAATTGTGAAGTGTTCAGTTTAGTTTTTCTTCCACAATATCCTCTGCTTTGAGGGGAGGGGGGGGGGGGTCTGTAGGGCCTATACATACTCTCACTGTGATTTACACTAAGTAATTGTATTGTAGTGTCTAACTTCCCTCTCTCTTTCCCTCTCCTTCCTTCCCTCCCTCCTTCTCTCCCTCCCTCATTCTCTCCTTCTCTCCCTCCCTCCCCCTCCTTCCCTCCCCCCCTCCCCCTCCTTCCCTCCCCCTCCCTCCCTCAGGACCGTAAGCTGTCCAAAGCGGAGCGTCAGCGTTTTAAGGAGGAGGCGGAGATGCTGAAGGGGCTGCAGCACCCCAACATCGTCCGCTTCTACGACTTCTGGGAGTCGCCCGTCAAAGGGAAGAAGTGCATCGTCCTGGTAACGGAGCTCATGACGTCGGGAACGCTAAAGACGTGAGTGTAGAGAGAGGAGAAGCGGCGCCCGCTCCGACGATCCCGCCCCTACGACTTTCAAAACGGGCTAAAAACCTTTATGTTAGCCTTTGCCTTTAATTAAAACTAATAATCTAATCTGCTAATAATTGCACTCTGACCCTAAAATGCACTGACTTTTATTATTTTTTTATGTCTTTTATGCTTTTAAAAAAAAAATAATAATAATTATGCTCTTTCCTTTTTAGCGATTTCATGTAAAGCACTTTGAATTACCTCTGTGTATGAAATGTGCTACATAAATAAACTTGCCTTGCTCAGAGACTGTGGTTCTGATGATGATGATGATTGTGGATCTGATGATGATGACAGTTTTGGCGGGTAGTGCCACTACATGTAGCTCAACTTTTTTATTATTTTTTTTATTTTATAGGCAGTCCCTTATTTTATTTTTCATTTTATTGGTTAGAGATGGTGAAGAAAGACAGGAAAGTAAGAAGGAGAGGGGTGTGTCTGCAGGGCATGGACCGGATTCCAACACATGCTGACACGGGCATATGTGTGCACTGTAGGCCATGGTGCTGGACCGCTGGAGCACCCCAGGCCATGTTTCATGACATACTCTCTCCTCCTCCTTACTTCCTGTCTTTCTCTACTGTCTGTCCAATAAAAAAAGACATAAAAAAACATAAAAATAATAATAATAATAATAATGACCTTATCCCCAAGTACAAATGGTCCTCTCTCATTGAGTGTACCATGTAGAAACTGGTCTGTGCTGAGAGTCATGTGGATGTCCTGTCCCGTCCTGCAGCTACCTGAAGCGCTTCAAGGTGATGAAGCCCAAGGTCCTGAGGAGCTGGTGCAGGCAGATCCTCAAAGGCCTTCACTTCCTGCACACCAGGACCCCTCCCATCATCCACCGGGACTTGAAGTGTGACAACATCTTCATCACAGGCCCCACCGGGTCGGTGAAGATAGGAGACCTGGGACTGGCCACGCTCAAGAGGGCCTCCTTCGCCAAGAGTGTCATAGGTAAGAGACACAACTGTGTCCTTTTTTTAATGGGTCAGGTTATTGTACTCTCACTTTCTAAAAAGTGTGATCAGCGTTCGGTAAGATTTATGACTGGATTCTCTCACTAATGACTAGGTTGTCCCTCTGTCGCCTTGCTGTTTTACACTCACTGAGCGCTTTATTAGGAACACTAACCTAATACTGGGTAGGGCCTCCCTTTACTCTTTATTAGGAACACTGACCTAATACTGGGTAGGGCCTCCCTTTGATCTTTATTAGGAACACTAACCTAATACTGGGTAGGGCCTCCCTTTACTCTTTATTAGGAACACTGACCTAATACTGGGTAGGGCCTCCCTTTGATCTTTATTAGGAACACTGACCTAATACTGGGTAGGGCCTCCCTTTACTCTTTATTAGGAACACTAACCTAATACTGGGTAGGGCCTCCCTTTACTCTTTATTAGGAACACTGACCTAATACTGGGTAGGGCCTCCCTTTGATCTTTATTAGGAACACTAACCTAATACTGGGTAGGGCCTCCCTTTACTCTTTATTAGGAACACTAACCTAATACTGGGTAGGGCCTCCCTTTGCTCTCAAAACAGCCTCAATTCTTCGTGGCATTGAACACTCACACTGTTCTGTGAGTGTATATGTTGGTAGTTCCTCTGTCGTGTTTGTCATGCGTCAGCGACATCCATTCTGAAAGTATATAACCCCACAGGGTTCTCTAGAGGGTTCTCTACAGGGTTCTCGACAGGACTTTTTGACAAGGTGGCGCTGGATTGCATGATCAAAACCAACTTGTGTTTATTCATGTAAAAATGTGCTAAAAATACAGCGCCCATCTTAACCCCCCCCCCCCCACACACACACACACACACACACACACACACACCATCAGTCTCTGTCTCTTAAATAGACGGCAGTTTCCAGATGCTAATATTGATCGGTAAACATTGATCCGACCTTTAACCCCTGTCCCCCCCCAGGCACCCCGGAGTTCATGGCTCCGGAGATGTACGAGGAGCACTACGACGAGGCGGTGGATGTCTACGCCTTCGGGATGTGCATGCTGGAGATGGCCACCTCCGAGTACCCCTACTCAGAGTGCCAGAACGCCGCGCAGATCTACCGCAAAGTCACCAGCGTGAGTTCAGCTAGGACTACTGTGTACCCTATAACTCCAACACAAACTGACCACAACATTTCAACATCTACTACATCCAGATGTGTACACATCCAGACACATTATCATCACCAATACCATCAGCAGCCATGTGCCAACACCAGTGGAACAGCAGTCATGGAAAAAACCCATAATACCATATTTTGGTAAATGGTTCACATTGCTGCTGTGTTTGTGTTTTATAAAGTGAGAATGCAGACTCTGTGTGTGTGTGTTTCAATAATTCAGTGAAGGCTAAGCTTAGTGAGTCCATGAGACAGGGCATCACAAGGTCAAAAAGAATCGTAACGTTGTGGCACTGTTGGTTTACCTTTCCTTCCTGTGGGTTGACCTTTGAATGACCTTCCGTTTGTTAAGCTCCACGGTTCCAGGCTAGCGGAAAGAATGTGTTTATCTCCAGGCCTCTCCTGTGCCACCAGCGAATTCAGCAGACTATACTCTTTTAACAGCTGGTTGCAGTCTTGGGTTTCATTAGAGCGGATTAGAATAGAAACTTGAGAGAAAATCTCACTTTTCAACACTTTTTTCAGTACGTGGTCGTCGTGATGGGAACTTCCTCCATTGTGATATCAAGGACACATGCGTTCTCACTGGGATAGTGACGTCCCCAGAGCCCCATGGGTCTTGTTGAAGCCTTGATGATGAACTTTCTAGTCGGTAAAGATTCCTGTGCTCAGGGGGTACACTAGATTAGATTAGATTAGATTTAACTTTGTCATTGCACAGAGTACAAGTCCTGAGACAATGGAATGCAGTTTGGCATCTAACCAGAGAAAAGACATGAAATTGCATGGCATTACATTTAAGGTATAAGGTATAACAGTGAGGTATAAATAAATGAATATAATAAGGGAGCATATTATATTGATATTCATCTCATGTATATACAACAAGGGCAATAGGTCTTGAGGTATGTTACATGTATGTAGGATGGATAATTGGAGACCAATATAATCAGTATGGTATGTGCAAACAAGCAGTAGTGCATCAGCTAAATTGACGTCCTGAGTGTGCAGCCAGTAGAGGTATGGGGGGAGGGTACCCTGATAACCCCCACCCCCCACCACCACAGATGAAGCCTTCAGGCATTCTTCCATTCCGATGAGGAAGAGGGGCGTCACAGCTCAGTATGCGGTAAAGCGTTTCTTAGATCAGGGGATGTCCAGAGTCATGATGTATTTCCTGATTTGATGAAGGGTATTGATTTCTCACTGTTTATTGAGACTTGGCACAGTTGGGGTGGTGTGACTTGCCTGCCATTGGAGAGGAGAACTAGGAGAATCTTTCTCTCTCTCTTTCTTGCTTTCTTTCTCTCCCTCTTTCTTTCTTTCTCTCTCTCTCTTGCTTTCTTTCTTTTTTTCTCTCTCTCTCTCTCTCTCGCTGGTCTTTCCCTCCCTCCGTCTACTGTGCTGCATGCATATCAGAGTGCCATGGAGAGACCACCCAGTCTATTTATAGCCCGTGTATCAAAGGGAAAGCAGGATTGTTATCTATTCCCAGAGCATCCCGCATATATTAGCATCTGTAATAATGCATCAGCTCCTGGGAAGCCGAGAGTGGCTGGTTTGAAACTTCAACCATTTGACAAGTGATGTTGACACCTCTTTGTCGTGTTGGTCTGAAGAGGAGCTCTTTACTAAGAGTTCTTTTGTACGTTGTTTCCATGTCCTGAATGCTCTCTACAAGGTTTGTAAACCAAGACCCAGATCGTTAAGACATGCTCTGTTAGCCACAGAGAGTTTGCGGAAGGCTCCTGCTGAGAAACCTCTCTCTCTCTCTCTCCCCCCCTCTCTCCTTCTGTTCTTCCCCTGTTTTGTTATTTCTTCCTCCATGTTTACTCACGGTGGGCCCTGAAATCCTCAATTGTTTTGTTTTCATTTGCCGGTCCCCAGGGGGTGAAGCCCGCCAGCTACAACAAGGTCATCGATCCAGAAATCAAGGAGATCATCGGCGAGTGCATCTGCCAAAAAAAGGAGGAGAGGTGAGTGACTGTCCCGCCGCGGCCTCGCCGCCGCCGCCGCCACGGCCGCAGGGCCACCAAGGTGCCCTCCCGTCTCTCCACGCCTCCCTTCCCCCCCCCGGGTTCTACCGCCACAGCGATGACAGCCGGGTTCTCAACAACCCCGCAATCTCTCCCTCCCAATCTGTACCGCATCCTCTACTTTCATAATAATGAGTTTGATACAGCGCTGGGAGGGGAGGAGTGGGGAAAACAAGCATTAAAAAAGCCCTCTGAGGCAGGTTTTCATCCTGAGAGATGATTGTGTTGCTCCCTGTCCTTGTCCTGGCCGGCAATAAACAGAGGGGGTATTCTTAGATAAGGGCTTATGCTGTTCTTCTGACTCTGCTGGGGCGGGAGCACAGAGAACATTGGTGCTTAGGAGAGTCTTTGTTTCAGAGCTCGGCATGACATAACGGCTGAAGTACAGGGAGGGTCATGAGGTTGTTGTGGCCCCTTTCGAAACCTGTATTTCAACATTCAGAGCTGTTCTGGTGTTTGTCTTTGTCAAGTCCCCAGACAGTGCTTGAGGATTGTTTGTCCTTTGCTGTCCCCCCCCTCAGATACTCCATCAAGGAGCTGCTGAACCACGCCTTCTTTGCGGAGGACACGGGTGTGAGGGTGGAGCTGGCGGAGGAGGACGACGGGAAGAAGGCGTCCATCGCTCTGAAGCTGTGGGTGGAGGACCCCAAGAAGCTGAAGGGGAAGTACAAGGAGAGTGGTGCCATAGAGTTCTCCTTCGACCTGGAGAAGGAGACGCCGGAGGGGGTGGCCCAGGAGATGGTGAGTGGTTGGGTGGGTGGGTGGATGGGTGGTTGGGTGGGTGGGTGGATGGGTGGGTGGGTGGGTGGGTGTGTGATTTACAGACTGACTGACTGACTGACTGGGTGTATGGATGGATGGATGACAGGGTGGATGGATGACAGGGTGGATGGATGGATGGATGGATGACAGGGTGGATGGATGGATGGATGACTGACAGGGTGGGTCATAGCATAAAACAAGTAGCTGCAACACACATTCAGAACGCTCTGTGGTATGGACTGGCAGCCATATTAGGTGTACCTTTTTTGGAATTAGATAGATGGATAGATTTCTTTTTCAGTGTTCTAGAGCCAACCATGTCAGATGATGGAACCCCTTGTTGCACCATGCACGGCCGTGTTGGTTTAGCTGTTAGTTGTTGAGCCTTGTGTGCAGCCCTGTTGGAGCGCGGGCCAACACTGCCTCTATCTCATCATCAGGGAATGCGCCCGCATGCAGATCGGCAGGCAGTGATAACGCTCTCTGCATTTCCAGGAATCCCGTGATTGCAGTTTTTTTTTATTTATTTTTTTTATTGTATTTTTCTCTTGTTTGTTTGTTTTTCTGTCCAACGCCCGCCACCAGTTAAGACATGCCCGGGTGCTGTGATAAAGCTCTGGGCCGGAGAACCAGCATATTTCTCTGTGTATGTTCTGAACCCACCATGAGAGAGTGGCTCAGTCCTTTCGTGTGGTTTTGGAGGTAGAGATCGCTCCCTGAATGTTGGCAGATAATGAAGAGGGTTAAAGAGGGGCAAAAGTAGGGTTGGCACGGCTTTAAGTACCCCTGTTTTTACTGTAGCTTGATTGGAACAGGCTTTGTGTATCACTTTTGAGCGGGCTTTGATCAGTCTGTTTGTCTTATTGCTGCCTTCCTGTTCCTGTTGTGCCCCAAGCAGAATCCTTTATTCAGATCTCCGATGTGGCTGGTCTTGAATGCCTCTCCTGCAGCTCTTATCTGTTCCAGCTAAACCGTAGCTTCCACTCGCTGCTATCAGATGTGAGAGTGTTGTGAAAGAGTGTTAGTCTCTGTGAGCTGCATTTTATTGTTGTCCGTCTGAATGAGTATGTGAGTTAATGTAGCCGTGTGTGTGTGTGTGTGTGTGTGCTTCACATGGTGAATGGGCCAGACAGCATTGCTGTGTGTGTGTGTGTGTGTGTGTGTGTGTGTGTGTGTTACAGGTAGTAGGGAGGCAATTGATTTCTCCGGCAGGCAGCTAGCTGACCTGATTTCCTCCTTTTCTTGAGCTGGGGGAAATTTAAGGTCTGGCCCTAATGATTATGCGGGGGGGGCGGACATGGGGCCCAACAGCACAATCAGGCTGCATGGTCAGCATTTCCCATCTCAGATCACCCCTCGTTTCAGTTTGATGACTCATCTATCGACAGGGAGGCACCATGGGAGATGCAGTTTATCTTCCTCGATGGGCCTCTTGTCTCCGGCTGTGCACTTAGGGAGCGGAAATGATGCCTCTTAGGGTGATGGGGACTCTCCTTCAGGGCATGGTTTATGACATGTTTAACATATTTACAGCCTGTGCAGATTGAAATCAATACATTTAATGTTATTAGACGTGTCCTTCATGTGCAGTAATTTCCTCTTCAGCGGTTTTTAAAATCAACTTGGTCTTTTCGTGAGATGTGTGGGACTTAATCAGTGATTGTCAGCTTTGGCGTCTGCGTGGACTAGATGAAGCCTACAGTATGCCTGTTATGTGTTGCCAAACAAAGGGAGCGTTTTGAAACATTTCGAGGGCTCATTTGTTCCCAGTAATTGCATGCCTTTCTTTATTTTGGAGTGTGGACTCCCGTCTCTTTGATGGTGCACCTGTTCTGTGTCCTGTCTGAGGGAGGTTTGTGACGGAGACGGTCAAACCCACTTAACCCAGCTACTGACACAAAGAATATTCCTCCACTCCTCTGTCCCTCTCCCCTGAAATAGATTTTCTATTTTTTCCCCTTCCTGCTCTCTCTCTCTCTCTCTCTCTCCCCCCCCCCCTCTCCCCCCCTCTCTCTCTCTCTCTCACACACTCTCCCCCTCTCACACTCTCTCTCTCACGCTCTAAAAATACCCATCACGCAATGCTCTCTCTCGTATCCGTCAGGTGGATTCCGGATTCTTCCACGACAGCGATGCTAAGATCGTGGGGAAGTCGATCAGGGACCGCGTGTCGTTGATCAAGTGGAGGAGGGAGAGGACCGTATCAGCTGGACCCCCAGTGGACCAGGGTGAGGGGGGACTCAAGGTCCAGGCCACCCCAGCCCAGGGGACCTCTGCTGGGGCTACGCAGGGAGGACAGCCCCCTCTGCTGGAGCCTGAGGAGCCAGAGGCCGACCAGCACGCCAGGCTGTGTAACTTACCAGCCAGCGCCACCTCTGTGACATGTGAGACCCCACTTATACACACATTAAAGAGCCATCCCCCCCCACGCACGCCAACATGCTTCAAATGAACCCCTCACTACTGTCCTCTCCCCTGCGTCACATGGTATGGTTGAATTAATCTTTGACGGTTGTGTATGTATATTGTAATTCATCTTTAAGTAACAAGTAACTATTTTTAGTGTGTGTGTGTGTGTGTGTGTGTGTGTGTGTGTGTGTGATGAGTAACCCCCCTCTCTGTGTCTCTGTAGCAGACAGTACCTTTGACAGCGGCCTGGGCTCCACTGTGTACTCTGACTCCCACAGCAGCCAGCACAGTGTTCTGTACCAGTCCCTGCTGGAGCCCATCACCATGGCAACACAGCAGGTCTGTACCGGGAGGCGCAACACACACACACACACACACACACACCAAACACTGTGCCATTAAGAGAGATGCACACCCCAACACATATCTACACACAGGGCATGTGCAATTTTGCACACAGGTCATTAGCATATTTTCTCAAGTATGTGCACACAGAGGATCATTAACATGCATGCACTCCACACATGGATGTTGGTCATTAGATTAGATTAGATTCAACTTTATTGTCATTGTGCAGAGTACAAGTACAGAGACAACGAAATGCAGTATGCATGTCAATCACATGCGTGTGCCACTTGCACTTGAACACACACACACACACACACACACACACACACGTCTTCACATGCATACACCCCCTCATGTATTTATTGACTGGTTGCCAGGCAGCCGCAGACACACACCATCTCTCCAGGATGTTGTCTTGTTTGTTCAGAGTCCTACGGTTCATCAATCTCCATCCCACTCCACCAGGTGTTTTACACTTGTGTGTTTGGACTTCTTTTGTGTTGTGTGGCTGTGAGTAACATGTGTTCTGCCCGTGGGTCGCTGTGGGTTCAGCGCCAGCGCAGCAGTCCGTGTCTGTCCTCGGAGCGGCCCCCGTCCTGCGAGAGGGGAGAGGGCTGGCGCGCCGCCCTGGGCCCGGAGCTCAGAGCGGGCGCAGGGACGGGCGCGGTGGCGCGGCGGGGGAGCGCCTCCGTCATTGACGCGCTGAGGGGCGGCCACAACAAAACCGCCCACCTTCAGACCCTCTCTCTGCGGCCTGGGAACGCCGGGCCCTGCTCCAATCAGAGGGCGGCCAGCCCTGTCCCCACGACGCCAGAGGACCCGTTAGAGCCCGGCGCCGCTGAGGGCTGCTCCGAGGCGGAGGACGGATTCCCTTCCCAGCATCCTTTGCCTCTGCTGCGGGTCTCCCCTTGTCCCTCGCTCTCAGAGTCCCGTCGTCATAGCGACCCCGCCATGGAGCCGTCGTTGGAAGCCACCAATGGCGGCGGTGCGGCTGCGGCAATGCACGGGGGGCGGAGGCACTCTGACCTCAGCTTCCTCCTGAGCCTAAACTCCGCCCAGCATCACCACACCCAGGCCATGCCCAGGACGCACCTGTGCCACACCTGCCTCTCCATGCTCCTGCTGAGGTCACGGGAGGGGAGGCACCACCAGCCCCCGATCGCCATGCCGACGCACCCCTGCGCCTGCGCCTTCAGACACCAGCACCCCTCCCCTTGCGGGACGACAGGAGGGGTGAAAGGTCAAAGCCACCTGGGCGGAAGTGACTGCTCTGACTTCTCCCTGCTGCAGAAGTCTCTCCTCAACATAATCAGCCGCAAAACCACCGCCGGCCCCCCTGCGGCCCCGCCCAACCAGGGCCCCTCCCCCCTCCGTGTCCCCGCGGTCCTCCGGCCCGTCCGTAGCTACGGAGACGGCAGTCTGACGTTCCCCCTGAGAGGCAGCAGCTCGGGGAGTGAGACAGCCCCCACAGCGCCCCCTCTGGCCAGGCCCCCGCAGGACCGCAGGGCCAGCTACAGCGCTGGGGAGCAGCGAGCCAGCAGCCCCATGGGAGTGGTAGGTCACACAGGGAGACCAGGGCTGCAGTCGTCCCAACAGTCTAAAAAGGCTTCCTTCCTTCTCCTTCTGGTCTTCTTCTCTCTGCCTACTCATAGGGGAGACATGGTGGCCAGATGAAAGCTGATTTTTTACACAGCATATCCTCTGTGTTGCTTTGGCCTGGTTGTGTCTTCTGGTCAGTGTGGATGAAGTAAAACAAGAGAAGAGGGGAGGAAGCCACTTTAGACTATTGAGACGGTGCACCCTGACCCTTCGGCTCACCCTGTGGCCTGCAGAGAACCCTCCCAGCCTGTGGGAGGCGCTACATTGTGCTGCATGGCACTGACCTGAACTCTCTGCTCTACAACCTTGCTCCCTTGCCTAGGCCTCTAGAAGTTCACTCTGTTTTAGTGCTGCGGTGCGGAGGGGGGGGGGGGGGGGGGGGATCATCCTGCCGCCCCGAGTCAGTGGTCCTCTCCGTCGGTCCGCTCTGGGACAAGCCGAGCCCACGGAGGACCGTAGAACCTGCCCGACTAACTAACCACGCCACAGCTGGCCTGATGTTAACGACTTCTCTTTCTGCTTTACTGACCCAATGCCAAACGCGCACAGCCGTCTCCTCCCCCAGCTTCGCTTGTACCCCCCCCCACCCCCCCCCCCCTTCCTGGATCCCCCCGGATGGACAGATGGTGCCTGCAAATGAACAGAATTATGGCTACGTCCTCTCTAACCTCCTCCCTCCCTTCCCCCTCCCGCCCTCGCCTCCTTGTTTTAGTGCACACCTGCCGCCTGCCTCTGTTAAAGCTGCTCATTGTGTTCAGATGGATGTTTTTCAAAGATTATTTTGACCCTTTGTCCCCTCATTATCATTGACATCCTGTGTTGTTGCAGGGTCATATTTAGGAGCCTAATATAGGATTTTGTTTTTGGGTCTGCACAATGTAATGAGGCTGATGGGGGGGGGGGAAAGAAAGAGAGAGAGAGAGAATCTAAAAGCTAATTGTATTCATTTTTATTTTTATTTCTTTAATCCAGGTTTGGCTTATTTCATGAAATAGATTATCATCAGACCAACGTTTTCCTGTCAACATGCACTCAGTGTAGCGTTCAATGCGTCTCCAGAGAAGTGTGTGTGTGTGTGTGTGTGTGTGTGTGTGTGTCCTAACATGTCTCCGTCTTTCCTCCCAGCCCAGTTCTGCAGTGCTCCAGAACCACCCGTCTCTCCAGAGCCTGCCCTCCTCCACCCCCGCCCTCCACAACCCCCTCCAGTACCTCCAGCCCAGACACAGCTACCCCGCCGCGCCCCACACCGGCCAGCCCCCGCCGCCCGCCGCCGGCTTCCCAGCGGCCCCTCCCCAGCAGACGGCCACCGCGGCGAGCTACGCGCCCCCAACGCCGCACCAGACTCAGGCGGCCGCCGCAGCGTACTCCGCGTCGAACATTCCCTGTCCGCAACAAACGCCGGCTGCGCAGAGCTACCCTGCTCCAACTCTGCAGCAGACCACCGCAGCAGCAGCCGCAGCAGCCGGCTTCTCGACGGCCCCCCCGTCCCAGCCGCAGCCGCAGCCGCAGACTACAGCCAGCTACACAGCAGCAACACCGCCTGTGCAACAGACTCCGACTGCACAGAGTTACCCTGCTCCAACACTGCAGCAGACCCAGGCTGCAGCGAGCTACCACGCTCCAACTTCACAGCAGCAGGCTGCAGCTGCAGCAAGTTACCCCACTCCAGCCATGCCGGTCCAGCAGACTGCAACTGCAGCTAGCATGGCAGCAGCAGCAGCAGCGGCGGGTATACCCTCACAAACGACGGCGCAGAGGTACACCGCTCCCGTGGGAACTCAACATCTGCAGCAACAACAACAACACACCCAACCCACACAGAGCTACGCCCATACCGCACCTGTGGCGGCTGTCCTCCCCCCAGCCCAGCAGAGTCCGGCCCCCCACGCCCCCCCGGCCACAGCCATGCCTCCCAGTGGAGCTGCCACGGCCCCTGTGCATTACAGCCAACAGGCTGTGCAAGTCCCCATTCACCAACACAGCCAGCAAACAGTGCAAACCCCCATACTACAACAACAACTACTACTACAACAACAACAACTACTACTACAACAACAACAACAACAACAACAACAACTAAATATGGCACAACCCACTGTACACAGCCTTCAGACAGGACAGGCCGCCGTTCAGCATCAACACAGCCAGCAAACCATGCAGGTCCCAGTCCCACAACACAGCCAGCCAATGGTCCAGCAGACTCCAGCTGCCCAGACCTACCCGTCAGCTGCCCCAGCCCTACAGAGTTACCCCACTGCACCCCTGACAGGGCAACAGAACGCAGCTCCGCAGAGCTACGCGCCCATGGCTCCAGCCGCGCAACCACAGGCCGCTCCAGCGCAGAGTTACGCGGCCACACAGCCAACCGCAGCAGGGCAGACCTATCCATCCGCCCCCGGGCCTCCGCAGGCTGCAGTCCAGCAGGCCTACCCGGCGGCTGTCCCCTTGGCGCAGCCACAGAGCCAGGCCCCCTCCCTCGCCCCGGTCCAGCAGGTGAGTTTAGCATCAGTGGCTCCTTACCGGTTCCTGCTCCCAACGTGGAGAGCAACTCTACAGCGCTCCTGTTTTTCCATTTTTTGACCCCTTTTTGTTTTCATTCCTCCTAGTTCCACCCCTATCTCTACAACGCAGCTTTCCTGAACCAGGTACATCTCCCTCCCTCTCAATACACACGTCAAAACTCAGGAGCAAAAACAGATTAGCATTGTTTTCTGTGATGACCCTGTGTGTGTGTGTGTGTGCGTGCGTGCGTGCGCGCGCGCGGTATGTGAAACACAGAATGAGTAGCCTAACAAACAGTTTCCTCGGACAGGGGCCAAACAGAGGTAATGAAAACAATAATAAAGGGTTTTATCCGCTGCATCCGCAAGCCCCTCTGGCCGCGTGTGTGTGTGTGTGTGTGTGTGCACGTGTTTATGCGCGCAGCAGATGCTGGCTGACTCCAGGCATGAAGACAGGATAGGAAATGTGAGCCTTTCTGATCTGGGTCAATGGCAGGAAAAGCAGATGTCCGAATGAGAGATGTAATCAGACTCCTTCCCCTCTTTTTCACTCCTGCTCCATCCATCTCTCTAGAACCTTCCTGCTGGTCAGAAGCTTTCCCAGCTCGGCCCAGATGGACAGAACCTCCTGCCGCCTGTCCACCAGTCATCTCCCAGTCTGCCTGCTCAGGCACCGCCTCTTCAGCAGCCATTGGCTCAGGCCCCTGTCCCTCAACAGCTACAGCCACTCCAGATCTCCGCCCCCCTGCCACCCACTCACCTCTCCCAGGTAACAGCCAGCCTCTGACGCACCGCTGCCCCAGATAGGTCCTTGTCTCTGCCTAACAGATGTTCTCATATCTAGTCTGATGTGAGCGTGTGTGTGGTGTTTGTGGCTCTCTGGGAAGTGCACTTTGGTTGCTAGTTGTCTACGAGATAATGTACTGCTTTCGATGCATCCTCCTATTGTCTGCTCTGTGGTTTGTGGCCTGGATTCACAAATATCTTCAGAAAAAATATAAATATTTTCATAAGATCTTTTTTATTTTTTTTAGTGATTTTATTTTTAAAGAAGAAACTTAAGAACAGAGTAAAGAACATTCTTAAGAACCTTTTTGGTCTTTTTTTTTCTTTTTTTTTGTAAAAAAAAAAAAAAGCAGTTTAAGAAGAAATTTCTTCTTAAGAACTGTTTGTGAATTCAGGCCCAGACCCTGTTCTCCTTTGATATTTTTTCCCTTCTCTATCCGTTTCTCTTCCTTCTCCCAGTTTCCCTCACCATATCCCACCATCCAAGTGGTGACCTCCATGACTGGATGTGACTCCTACCCCCACCCCCACCCCCACCCTGTTCCTCAGTCCCCCTACCTCTCCACCGCCCCGTCCCTGGCCCCTATCTACCTCTCTCCTGGCCACCCTGGCCCTATGACCCCCTCTCTCTCTCCCCTCGCCTCCCTGCACATAGAGACCTCTCTAGCGCCCCCCACCCCTGTGCCCCTTGTCCCCTCCCCCACCCCCCTGCTGGCCATGGCAGCGCCCACCATGCCTCAGCAGCAGCAGCTGTACCCTGCTGTTCCTCACCCACAGCCTGCACAGCTCCCAGCCCTCACCACTGTGTTACAGAACGCCCCCCTAAACCCTGCTGCCCCCCTCCACAACACACACCCCACCCCACCCTACCCTACCTCTCTGGCCAGCTCCCAGCCTCTCAGACAGGTAAATATAAGCGCAGCAGTATAGCTATTTACCTTATTAAGGTAGAGGTAAGAGGACGTGCCCGCTTGATCACCTTATTCTTTAATGTGCGTGCACAAGTGTGTGTGTGTGCGGCCCTCCCAATATTGTATGTTTATTGTGTTGTTCATCCTTTCTGGAGCAGGTCCAGCAGCAGGCCCAGTCCCAGCCCCCAGAGGCTGCTCCCCCTGCCCAGCCTGCAGTGTTCTACCCTCCCATCCACAATGGCCAGGACGCACTCACTGCCGCAACCCAGCTGGACCACAACCAGAACCCGCCCCAAGTGCAGGCTCAGAGCCAGCCTGCAGCTCCGCAGCCACCTGGCTCTCAGGCATCCTCCTCTGGACCTGCCAGCGCCGGCCTGACTCAGCAGAACCAGGCCAGTGGTCCCGTGGGGTCCACAGGTTCCGCGGGACAGGCCCCAACGGAGCCCAACCTAGAGGTGTGGAGAACTCCCACAACATCACCTCTCATTGCCCTTCCTCCCTTTGCCTCTCTTTCAGCCCTGGGGAGTATCGCCATCCTTGTACCCCCTGTTCTCAACCACCCCTACCTCTGCCCCCCCCCCCCCCCTCACAGCACCACTCATATCTCAACTGAAAGAGAAATTAATTACCCACCCACTAATTATCACCCCCCCCTCCCTCCCTCCCTCCCACCCACCCTCTCCCTCTTGACTCACCAAGCACCAACATCCTGCTAACATCTCCTTCTATGGCTAAGCAGGTCATTCCACTTGACCATCATCCTCTCTGACTGAATGCGTTTGTTTTGTTTTGCCTGAAGGATCCTGCTTCCGATAAACAAGCGTCCGGACAGAGTAACGCCTACGACAGGTATGAGATCATCTCTCAGCGCTCTCATTGGGAGGGGGAGGGGAGAGGGAGAGAGGGAGATGGGGGGTGTTTTGGTGAGGGGGGAGATGGTAGCATAGCAGTGGTAATCTGCCTGGTGTTGTGGGAACAGAGAGAGTTGCTCAGGCTTGTTGTGGTGCTGGGTGTGGTGTCGATGGGATCTCTGAACCATGGCCTTGTAGGGGTTGAGTGAAGATAATGGATGGTGTCTTCTGGGGGGAAGCAGCATAGTTTTCAGTGACATGTGTTTTGGTTCAGGACTGGTTCTGGCTGTGGAGGAAGTCTGGATAGTGTTTCTGTTCTGTATTTGTTTGAACATGACACCAAGATCCATGATACAATAACACCCTTTTTATCATGTTTTGATGCTCGATTTTCTTCAGAGCAGAAAGTAAACGTGGGCCTCTCCTATGCCTTTTTTGGTTTACCAACTCCTCTGTATTTTGATGATTTTATACTGTTTATATGCACGTGACAAATAAAGAATCTTGAATCTTGATTATGTACAGTACCAGTGAAAGGTTTGGACACACCTTCTCATTCAATGGTTTTTATTTTTATTATATTCTACATTGTAGATTAATATTGAAGACATCAAAACTATGAAGGAACGCACATGGAATTATGTAGCAAACAAAAAAGTGTTAAACAAACCAGAATATGGTTCATATTTTAGATTCTTCAAAGTAGCCACTTTTTGCTTTGATGACAGCTTTGCACACTCTCGGCAAGGTGTGTCCAAACCTTTGACGGGTACTGTACGTACTGTATGCCATGACTGTAAGGATCTTGCCCTTTCGGTACAGAATGTACTGTAGCAGGAGAACACAACTGCTGTCCTTGTTTCTGTTGCTCCCTTTAAGTTACGTGTGGGTCAGAGAGGACAGTAGTGTTCCATCTATGGGTCTGAATCAGTCACTCATTATAAGGCAAGAACCAAACCAAGTTAATACTGGTTGTGTGTGCTGTATGCATTGACTGACCTGTCTTTTTAACCAGTGTCAACTCTGACGCCACCTCGGGCAAGGAGATGAGTGACGGGTACGAGGGGACCCACGGAGGGAAGGGAGAGGCGAAGGTCCGCAAACACCACCGCAGGTCCACACGCGCCCGCTCCCGCCAGGAGAAGACCAGCCGGCCCAAACTCAGCATGCTCAACGTGAGTACGACAGTGATGGTACTCTCCATGGACTTGTTAGAAAACCAAACTGGGGGAGAGAAACCGTCCTCCCTGACTCTCACCCCCCCCCCGGCTGTTCTGTTCTGTTCCTCACCCTGGCTGCAGGTGTGTAACACAGGGGACAAGATGGTGGAGTGTCAGCTGGAGACCCACAACCACAAGATGGTCACCTTCAAGTTCGACTTGGACGGAGACGCCCCCGAGGAGATAGCGACTTACATGGTACGGTCAGAAGAGGCTTCTGTTTCCCCCCCCTCGTCCGTCTGAACTCTCAGCTGTGTGCTGTCTACCTGCAAGCTAAGCTCTCTTTTGAGG
>NC_139662.1:20847165-20862165 GCF_951799395.1 Argentina silus
CGTTCAACTAAATTGGGCCCCCGGTAGACAGATTAAGTTAGCTATGTTGTTATAGAGAACCCTTGTTAGCTCTATTG
The DNA here is from genome assembly GCF_951799395.1 of Argentina silus. Classification (NCBI taxonomy): domain Eukaryota; kingdom Metazoa; phylum Chordata; class Actinopteri; order Argentiniformes; family Argentinidae; genus Argentina; species Argentina silus. The sequence continues at coordinate 20,847,243 of NC_139662.1, forward strand.
TCTGTAAATTATATTGTTTCTATCACAGCCTTTCTAACAAGTCTCTCCCTCTGTAGGGTGTCCTGTAGGACTGCTACACCCAACTCCCCTCAACTGGTTTACCAGCAGAACGGTAAGGCTCCGTTCTCCCTGCGACTCGGGGGGGGGGGAGGGGGGGGGGGGAGGCTGGTGGAGGTAGAAATCGGAGGACGGGCATTGCAATGAGCCTGTCCTCCGATTTCTGCCTCCACCAGCCTCCCCTGCTGTGACTGTACTGTTTTATCTGTAACCCACAGGCAGCAGATGCATTACAGAGTGCAGCCTCTCCCTGTGACTGGAGTCAACCTCAGACCAAGCTGATTTCCTGCCTGACTAGATTAGCATGCTCTGGGAGCTTATTGTGGTCACGCACGGAGATGGGGAGGAGGATGAATGTGGTTTTAGGAGAGATTGCCATCTCTTTCTCTGTCTTGGTCTTACGATGTCTCCATCTTCACTTTCACAATCTCTCCGTCTTTATCCCAACCCCCCTCTTCTTCTCCTTCTCTCCGTTTCGCTTGCTGTTTTCTTGTATAGTACATCCTCTCTCCTCTCTCTCTCTCTCTCTCTCTCTCTCTCTCTCCTTCTCTCTCTCTCTCTCTCCTTCTCTCTCTCTCTCTCTCTCTCTCCTTCTCTCTCTCTCTCTCTCTCCTTCTCTCTCTCTCTCTCTCCTTCACCTCCCTCCCTCGAGCCTCGGTTGGATGGTGATGTGTATTTATGTGTGTGTCTGTCTCTGTCCTTGGCAGTGCTCCACACGGGCAAGCGCTGGTTCATCATCTGCCCCGTGGCCGAGATGCCCACGCCAGACAGAGAGACGAGTTTATCGGACGTCTCTACAACCAAGGGTATAACACACACACACACACACACACACACACACACACACACGCATGCTCGCTCACTGTGATAGAAATATTATAAATGCACACACAACCTGCACCCCTCCCCACACACACACACACATCCACCCACAGACACACAGGCGCGCACACAACCTGCACCCCCCCCCCCCACACACACACAACCTGCATAACCTACACCCCCCCCCCCCACACACACATCACAAGTCAGTTTTATACTGCTCAGTGTTGAAATGTAGGCTGTTGTGCGTCTGAGCTGCAGGGGTTATGTTATGTAATGTGGGCGCTGCAGCATCTCCAGGCTGTGGTGATGAAGGACACACTCTGTGCTTTCACCCACAGATCCCTGAAGGGAGAAGGCAAGCGATGATGTAATACTCTGACACCCACAGGACACCCATCTCCTCAACTCCCCTCTCTCTCCCCGTTTTTGTTTCATCATCCCTTTCATCTCTCCTCCTTCTCTCCTCACCTCTTTTCTAACTCTCTCTCTCTTCCCCCTCTCTCTCTCTCTCTCTCTCTCCTCGTGCAGATTCGGAGGGTCCTGCTTCGTCATCCATTCGGTCCAGCTGCAGCACCCCCCCTCTGTCGTCCTCTGCCGCTGCCCCGCCTCCTGTCCTGACCTCGGCAGCCCCTCCTTCAGCCCCGTCTGCCCCCCCCGCCGCGACCCAGAGCTTAGCCCAGCCTCAGGACCCCAACGTGGGCATAGCCAGGGTGCAGCATGTGCAGCAGCCCCAGCCCTGCCTCACCAAAACGGCCACTAACATCCCGACGGCCGTGGACAGCCACAACTCCTTCTCTGTGGACGAGCCTTGCGGCGGCGGGGCCTCCATGGTGTCTGACATCCCGTGCTGCCCCATCGTCCCGCCCGTGTCCCTGGACGTGAAGGCCTGCCACAAAGGGAGCGGCGCCTCCTCTCAAACCAATCAGGACGCCAGCCCGATCGGAGACCCGCCCCCTCCTCTGGGCTCCCACCAGCCAGTGATCCTCCAGCAGCCCTACGCCACGCCCCTCCAGCAGGGGACGGTGACCTCCCAGCCCCAGAGCCCGGCCCACCTGGTCCCGGCAGGGTCCTCCCTGCAGCAGCAGCCAGGGCAGGGGGGCACTGGGGGTGGGGTTGGCGGTCCGGGGGAGTCTGATGGAGAGGGGCCCCCCAGGGTTGAGTTTGTGGACCGGACCATAAAGACTCTGGATGAGAAGCTGAGGAACCTGCTGTACCAGGAGTACGCTCCGTCCCAACCCTCCAGCACCACCTCGGACCCCCAGGGCTCCAGCACAGACGGGGTGGTCTCTGACAGCCAGACCACCGCGGAGGGGGGGCTCGCCAGGAAGGGAGAGCTGCTGGTACAGATACACACCTCATTTAGTGTGTGTGTGTGTGTGTGCGTGTGCAGCTTGTGAAACACAGAATGAGTAGCCTAACAAACCGTTTCCTCAGGCAGCGTACAAATACACCCTCATTCAGTGTGATCACCCCCTCATGCATGCGAGTCTGGGAAGCAGCGTTCAGATATTCCGATGTAGGCGGCATCTGATCTGATAGCAGCGTCATTGAGCCCCGGTGTGGTATCGACCGAGCCATTGACTATGGTCACTGCCGCTCAATGAGACTGATCCTGCAGTTTGAGAGAGGGAGAGAGAGGGAGAGGGAGAGAGAGAGAGAACAGCTGAGTGTGCTGGCCAAAATACTCCACTATACCCTGCACCCCGGGCGGCTTCAACACCGATGGGCCCTGACGTGTGTGTGTGTGTGTGTGTGTGTGTGTGTGTGTGTGTGGAGGGGGGGGGGGACATGTCCAGACAGGACAGGGGTCAGAGGAGGATACTGGCTAGACTGAGCAACCTTGTCTGATTCACACTATGTAACACTAATGGACCATTTCACAGAATTAATTACCCCGTGCTTCTTTATTTATCTTTCTCTCTCTCTCTCAGCCTCAGATCCCGGAGCGTGCAGATAGTTTGGGTACCCTGACTGACTCTGCAGCAGCAGGTAAGTAACATATCGCAAATGATAGAACGCAAGACATTAATGAATCTTTATTATCCACGAGGGGCAATAAAATCTGTCCATCCTGAAATACCTATACAACACAGGATCCATCACTGAAAAGCGTTGCTCACATTTGAATGTTCCCCTGATTACCTGCGCCTCCGTTACTGAGTGGACTCTAAACCATGTGTCTTCCTCCCTGAAGCCTCTAACAGGGTGTCGAACCCGGGCGACGTAGTGGGCGGTTCCAGCCGCTTCCAGGTAACGTTCTACTCTCCTTCCTCTGCCTTCATCAGCGCTCAGACGTCACTCTTGAAACGATACGAATCGAACAAGACAAAATATTTTACTTTCGTTTTTTTTTTTTTTTTTTTTTTTTTTTTTGATTAATCACAGTGAATTCATATCACTGTTTGTCCTCAGATTTTATTTTGATAAACAATGGGGATCAGTCAGACTAGGAATTATTCAATTCTATCCGTTTCAAATTGATTGTGTCCGGACGTGATTCTGGACAGGCTTGACCGTGTCCATCCTGTTATTGGCATTAGAATGGAGTGAAAACAGATATCCCAGCTGACCTTGGCTTCCTCCGTCTCTCCAGATTGTCCCCACTCCTCCTGACGTTATCCGTCGTTTGGAGAAGAGCAGGAAAGGCTGCAGTTCCCCGGCGCCCTCTAGTGGATCGGGAGGGTCTCACCCCTCGGCGGAGGGGCGTGGCAGGGGGGACCAGGGCTGTGTGGCCGTGGGTAGGTTCTCGGTGATGACCGCTGAGGAGGGGGCCGACGGCGCCCCCAAACCCCACAGTGGTAACCGCTACTCGGCCCCGCCAGACTTCTACGAGGAGACCCCCACCACCAGCCCCGACATGACCCCCACCCACATCCCCCGGGCTCAGAGCATCGACACCCCAACGACACATTACTCAACGTTCCACCTCTACTCCGACTCAGGGGAGGAGGACAGCAGCAGCCTGGCCCCTCCCCCGGTACCCCCGCCCCCCCCGGCCCCCGCCCTCTCGGAGCAAAGCGGGAGTGACCTCATGAAGAGGGCGGTGGCCTTCTTGCGGCGTTCGGGCCGCAGCAGCAGCGTTCAGAGCTCTGATTCGCCGAGCCGGCAGCCCGTGGTGGCGAACGGCCACGCCGCCTCGCCATCTGGTGGCCACGCCCACTCGTCGTATGTCAGCAGCGACAACGACTCTGAGTTTGAGGATGCAGACATGAGGAAGGAGCTGCAAAGACTGAGAGAGAAGTATGAACACACACACACACACACACACACACACACACACGCACACACTGGGTGAAAGTCAGCCCTATGAAATACACCACCGCAGCGAACACTGTAACAATTCATATTGATAGTCATGGATCGGTTTGTTGCCCATAAAACACTTCACAGGGTTCACTGCTTGTTAGTGACCTTTTAAAAATCATACCAGCCAATATAAATGGCAGTTTGTCTCCCATGTAAAAAGAGAGAAATGGTATACAATTTCTTTTATTGTGCTCATTAATATTGTTCTGTCTCGCTCTGTCTCTCTCTCTCTCTCTCTCTCTGTCTGTCTCTCTCTCTCTCTCTCTCTCTCTGTCTGTCTCTCTCTCTCTCTGTTCCTCCACAGACACATGAAGGAGATCTCCGAGCTGCAGGCGTTTCAGAGAGGGGAGATCGAGTGTCTGTACAAGGAGCTGGGTAAAAACCTGCCCCCCAGTGTGGGCCTGCTGCACGCAGCGCCCCCTAGTGGCCGCAGGCGCAGGGCCAGCAAGCACAAGCTGAAGGCTGGCAAACTGCTCAACCCCTTGGTGCAGCAGCTCAAAAACAACCTCAATGCCACGGCCGGTGAGAGGAAAGGTGTGTGTGTGTGTGGGTGGGAGAGAGAGAGAGAGAGAGGGGTGGGGGAAGGTGTGTGTGTGTGTGGGTGGGAGAGAGAGAGAGAGAGAGGGGTGGGGGAAGGTGTGTGTGTGTGAAGGAAACGAGAGAGAAAGCGAGTTGAGTGGGATGCAAAAGTAAGAGTGAAAAGCTGGAATCCTGTTGGAGACTCTGAGGGGAGACGTGGGAGTGTGTGAGATTCAGGGTGACTCATCGTTCGTGTTCACGCCGACTGACTCATCCCCCTCCCTCCCTGTGCGGCGAAGGTGAGAGCGCGGCCAGCTCGTCTGGTTCTCCAGCCAAAAGCTCGGTTCTGTCCGACGGCTCGGCCCGTTCCAGCGGCAGCAGCAGCACCAGTACCAGCACCAGCAGCATTCTGCCCAGCACGGCCGCGGCCCACCCAGAGCCGGTCCAGACCAAGCAGCCCTGCTCTCTCAAGGGCTCCCTCTCCTCAGACAGCATCTACACGGGCCTCCACAGCGACGGCACGACCACGCACGCAGGCCCGGGCCAAGGTACTTACACACATGGGCGCACACACACAGATGGGACATGTTATCCACACAGATAACATGAGTACACATACCTTTTTCATACCGATTTCTGTATGCATACTACACACAATACGGTAGGTGTGTGTGTGTGTGTGTGTGTGTGTGTGTGTGTGTGTGGCTACTGAAGCACAGACACAATCACTCGAACACAAACACACACACACACTCAAACACACAACGTCAATTTACCCAATTTACAACTGACCTTTATCCAACAACCAAGAGCCTAGCGTAATCTCCTGTCGTGTTCTAAGCTCTCTAATATTCCAGGCAATGTCTCTAAATGAACTCATTAGTTGAAGGCCAAATTCAGAACACGGGGACTTTGTTAGAGAAATTGTAGAGAAAGTCGTCAGAAACAATGGGTGCATGTTTTTACAGGCAACTATACACTGGGGGGCGCTGCATCCTCCATAATGTCTCTCACAACACGTCACCACATCACTGTATGACACCGGACGCCTGGAGAAGTTGCCTTTAAGTGCATGGGGTTTGTAACTCTTCTGATAATGAACCTGAGGATTGGGGAGAGGGGGGGGGGGAGGCTGATCTTGGAGCAGTACTTAGTGACAACTTCCCCTGTGGTGAAATCTGAGGTGTCTCTCTGTCCCTGGTTTGAGTCCATCTGTCTGCCCCTGTACTGTTAGTGGTGGATATTTCTCATTCCAGTCTCTGTCTCTCTTTTACAGAAGTATCTCTCTCTCTCTCTCTCTCTCTCTCTCTTGTTTCTTCTCTTCTTCCCTCTTTTTATATCCATTTTTACAGGCTGGACGATTTACCACCAAACGTCAGAGAGAGTGACCTATAAGTCTAGTAGCAAACCGCGCACTAGATTCCTCAGTGGACCCGTGTCTTTGTCCATCTGTTTGTATTTGTTCTTTTCTACTTTTCCTCACCCATCCCCCTCACCCCCCCCCCCCCTCCCTCCCCCCTCCTCTCTCTTCCTTATTTCACCTCTTCTCTGTTCGCCTGTTCTCTCTCTCAACCAGACTGTTTTATTCTTTTTCTTTTGAATATAGTGGATCTTCTCCCTTGCCCTCCCTCCCTCCCTCACTGTCCCCTGCCCCTGACACAAGCATACGTCTGCCATTTTGTGGTTCTCCTCATAGCTTCCCCCCCCCCCCTCCCCACTCCCCTCTAGACCTTGAAGTTTGTGTTGTCTGGAATTAGATGTCCCTCCATACAAACGCTTTGTGCACTGCTTCTGGCTTCACGTAACAAACAGACTCTAAAAGCATAATACTGTACGTGATGGAGCTCGCCTTCTCCAAACATGGGCAAGGCTAGAGGTCAGATCCGGACCCTGTGTGTATGTGTGTGTACGCGCCAAAGCCTTTGTATCATATGTGTGTGTCTGTGTGTGTCTGTGTGTTTTTTCATTTCCTCACTTCCTTAATTGTGTATTGCGTCTCAAGTTGAGGCGCGTCGGCCAAGTCTACGACCCTCTGTATCCCAACACAAAGCCCCCCGCCCCATCCCCCCCCCCCCCCCCCCCCCCCCCCCCAGATTTGGGCCCGGTCCCAGAGAGGCCGGCTGTCTAGAGGAGGAGGGCTCTCTCTCTGTCTCATGTTTGGACGGGGAGGACATGCATGGTGCAGGCGGGAATCAGGGCACTGATGGAGACTTGCTCCTGCAAAAGGGCTGTATCATCAATATTTCTTCCTCTTCCTCCTCCTCCTCCTCCTCCTCCCCTCTCCTGCTTTTTACCTGCATGTGTTTAAGAAGTGCTGACTCCGATGTGCTCCGGCAAGCGTCTCTGTGCTCTTCAGTTTGTTTTTGGTTCCTTATTTTATGGTTTATCGTGCTGACTAGCTCTGTAGTGTCAGTGATGTTTAGAAACCAGCTTCAGGGGTCTTACCCCCTGTGAACAGCATGAGCGATTTGTAATCAGGACCTCCCGTCAACCGATGACCCTTCGACAGCTCAGCTGGAGGCCTGCAGGTTCAACCAATGAGCCTTTTAAATGATCAGGCTGGAGCACCAAGACATTGTGTAATTATAGTGAAATCAAGCATTTTCTCGGATCACTCCCTCTTTGGGGAACATGATTATATGTTGAGTGAGAACAACATAGTCTTACTCTAACGCATTACAATACAATGAAAATAGAATAAATCAAGTCTGAAACATTGCCGCTACAGTGCTGAGCAAGCCAGCGGCATACTCCAAGCAGGTTGAAAAGAAAGCGTAAACATTGACTAGACAAAAGGGTTCCTAGGAAGGAGCATAAGAAGAGAAGGTCACGACCTTTGACCTGCCCCACCTTACTGTGGACCAGTCTTCTCCAAACCCTGCAACCATGCCAGGGGCTCAGACTTCTGTTTCTGTTCTAGGCCTGTCTGTCTGTCTCATTATGATTATTACCCCCCCCACCCCCCCCCTTTTTTTTGTTACCTTTTTTTCGATTGACCGCACAAGAGGGCCTAGTTTCCCCCCCCCCCCCCTTTCCCCATTTCTTCTACTCACTGATTTTTAAACCCCCTTCTCCTCCCCTCTCTCTCTCTCTCTCTCTTTCCCTGACTGATTTGATAGCTGTGTGTGGCTTTGAAGCAGCTTGTCCACAGACCTGTGGTGTGCAGTGTGTCCCAGCCTAACTGTCTCTGTCTTGTGCTGTTTTACCTTTTCATAGGGTCCACTCTGAAACGACTATGTCTAGGCAAAGAGCGCAGTAGTAGTAAATATCTCATTTACTTTCTTCTTTCTCTGTCTTTACTATTTATTTATTTTTAACTTTTTTTTCCGTCTTCTCTCTCTTCTGTTGGCATGGACACTCGTTTTTGTTTTTTTATTCACTTGTTGTTTTTGCCACCTAGTTTTGTAAGAAATGTTTTGGGCACTTGTTGCACAAGGAGTGTGTGTGTCACCTCACCTCATCATCGATATGATTTTGGATTTGGTTTTGTAGTGCATGGCGTTGTTTAGGCTTAATGTCTTTGAATGCTGGATAATGTGGCTCTTGTGTTTTTGTATCAGAGTAAATCGTTTCTGTTTTGTCTTTATTGTGGAATTTGGGTGAGGTGGTGGGTTAGGGTGCTGTAATCCTTTGGCTGCTAGGTTTGAGAACCCCCTCATTTGCTGACACTAAAATTGTCACATTTCGGGGGGGGGGGGGGTTTGTCAAGTGACCAGCTTTTTGCCTTTTCTTAAAAAAAAATTGGGCTATCAAAGGGCCATTTTTAGGTCCTCTGAAACACCATGAAGCCTTTTCATTCCTAAGTAGTAGCCGACCTGCTTCTGACCTATTTCTGATCAGGCTACTAGGCAGGCTGATGATTTGTTGACCTCTCATAGATCACTCTAGGCCTCACAGTAGCCAATCGATTCCCTCGGAAGCGTGTGACCAGGCAGAGTTTAAGAGTTGTCTGTCTTCCAGGGTCCTCTCATGGTGCCAGCGCAGCTCAGACAGCAACAGCCAATCAGCAACAGCTGCCACCCGCTGTGGCCGCGCCCTCGCCTTCTCCCCAGCCAATCATGGGGCTCGCTCAGGTCCAGACGAACAACAGCAACAACAAGAAGGGTACCTTCACGGATGACCTCCATAAGCTGGTAGACGATTGGACGAAGGAGACACTTGCGGCCCATCAGCCTCGGCCCTCCCTGAACCAGATCAAACAGCAGAGACGCAGGCAGGACCTGGAGGGCAGGGCCAAGCCCCAGGGAGGCGTCCCTCGGGAGGTAACTGGCATGGAGTGAAACTCACAGAGCGATGTCATTCCTATCGAGTGAAAGGAGATTCAAGTGATTTTAAGGGCAGTACGAAGATTGCAGTTTGTCATTGTCAGATATCACCGTGGGAATTGATGAATTATCATTACATTTACATGAAATACGTTAGCATGTGAGAACCACGTACCCAATCTAAAACTTCCTCTCTTGTTTGGTGCAGGTGAGATTCCCCGTTCCTCCAAACAAGTTCCAGCTGCCCCTGTCCTGCCCGCTGTCTGCTGCTTTAGGTCCAGCCATGCCCACCGCCCTGGGTGCCAACCCCTCTATGCTCCAGCCTGGGTACCTTGTGCCAGCCGCCCCCTATGGAAGTGTGGCGCCTGGTCCCCTGTATCCCCAGCAGTGGCATGGCATGCCCAGCCCTGTAGGTTCCATGGGGGTGCTTGGGGCTGCAGGAGTGCTGCCCTTCCCCACCATGGCCAACCACGGGGTCCAGGCCTACCCTCTAGTGCTGCATAGCCCTGAGAACGGCCCCAACACCAGGACTACCTAATGTGATCATCACCCCCCTCCCTGTCCCACAAAACGGACTGCTCTGGTCTCACTATCCAGGGTTGCCCAGCCACCAATCTTCTCCAGTGTTCCTTCATGCCTGCTCTGGCTCTGTGGTCAGATGCTTTATTCAAGAGCAACACTTGTGTACATAACCTGTAAATATCCAGTGTGTGTGGTGATATCCTTTATACAGCACCTGTTGTTTCCTGTGTGTGTGTGTGTGTGTGTGCGTACAGTATACATGTTCAGTGTGTGTGGATGAGGTACCTAATGCTTTTTTGGCTTTGGTCTTGACTAAATTCACAGCCATACTCGATATAACGTCAGCGGTCACAACGAGATGTTTCACCAATTCGGATCGATTTCCCGCCGTTCAGTTCTCGTATTTGTGTCAACCTTTAAACACTACATTAGAATCAAACCGCCGCGGTTTGAGATGACAGGGACGGGAGACTCGTATGTTAGGTGAAGTTCTCAGAAGGAGTGTAGTGCCTTGAATATTGCTTTTTCTGTGAAAACAAAGCATGTCCGCATCCGAGAGGTTTTATTTCATGGTGGCTTGAGTGCTGCTTCATTTTTAATGCATCGCAGACACTTTCTTTTTCGTCGTTTTTTTTTTGTGTTTTTCCGTTGGTTTACATTTGAATGCCCTTGTAGCACTGCACTATTAACACAGTATATGCTCTTATTTAATTAATAAAATCATGTGTTTTTAATCCTTGTTTACTCTCCCCCCCCCCCCCACCCTGTGACGGATAGAACGCCAGGTGAGATGTACAGTTGCCTTGTGGGCAACAGACAGTTCATGTCAGGTTGACGGAGGACAAAAGCAAAAACTACAGACCCACTCATCCAGTCTATCCAGGTTGTTTGGTTGTTGGGTACGGTCTCTTGTTGCTAGAACAACTACAGAGGGTGGGTAGGTGTTGTAGGTCTGTTTTCAGAGGGAAGCCAGTAGTGTCCAGAGCCATATACTGGGCACGTCTCTTTTATATGACTCTGGTAGTTGTCCAGTTCAGAATGTAGCAGTATATGTGAGAGGCAGGTTTGTCGCGCGAGACGAAAAAAAAAGTGCAATTTTTCACCCATCCACAAAGCTTTTCCTAGTGGCCTTGCCACAAGCCTTACCCGGGAACCTGCAACAGGAGCTTAGCTGCTGCTGTTGCCGTTTTTAGTTTGATGTAAGTTACAAATCACAAAGAAGAAAAACACTTATTGCATTTATTCACCGTTTAAAATCGTTTTCTTTGGAGCATGTCTTGGCTCCCCTATTGTTGAGCACCGATGTGATATTTTGTGTGCAATCACCTGTTGTTGTTGTTATTATTTTGTATGTGTCCAAGCTTGATTTTGATGCTGCTACTGTGTGTGTGTTGTGTGTGTGGAGGGGGGGGGGGTGATCCACTGTAAGTTGTACACGGGAGTTGAGAGGGGGTGTGTTTGTGTGTGTATGTGTGTTAATGCTACACACACATTATTATACGCACAAGATGATACTGTGGGGTTACCCCAACAATAAAAACATTTGTCAGAGAATGAGGTTTTTTTTCAGTGGTCAGATGGTCACGTGAAGCAGTGTTTATTGCCTTGTTGAAATGATTATGTTATGTATTATTTCCCTGGTTGTTATTGACAAAAGCTTTCCTTTTCTCTGCTTTTGTTTCTCTGATTTATCTGTTCAGTATAGAACATGCTCAGTGCAGATGGATACTTGATTGGGGAGAGTTGCACAACCTGACAACACACTGTACAGAACGGTCTTGTCCCTCTTTCTCTGGACCACTGAAGCGCATGGCCATGCCAACTATTCAGATTTTCCACAAAGCAGAGATAGAACAGCCAGTTTGAAATTTCACATCCTCCACCACACGATTGAAAGGCTGCAGCACCCAAGTCCTGCCAAGCTGTGAATTGTACAGTTTTGTTGTAATTAATATTTGTACATTTTGTTTGTTTGTTTCACTGTTTGGGGGGTGGGGGGAGGGGGGGGATTCGCTTCAGTGTATATTATTCCATCAATTCAGTTTGAATTGGACTTTTTCTAGGATATTATGCAGAATCTTCTGCTTTGGTTAAAACAAAAAAAAATACTTCCAGTAGTAAGAGATTTCTGTTCTCTGTTACTCGTGGTATCTGGTATCTATTGCACCACCTCCCGGTCTGTTACGCCTGGTTAGCAGACGTGGGACTAAAACTCGACTGTGGTATATTCATTAGGACGCTAATTTCAGAGCCATAGAAGTGCAGCGATAGAGCGGACACAGTACTTCATAATGTCAAATAAAGAACTGTCCTGTTCTGATCATTACATTTTTTTCTGTGTGCTACTGAACAACATTGCCCCCTATTGAATATGCTTCTGATTGTCAATGGCTTGCACTAAAGCTCTGTGTGGGATTGCTTCTGCCTGCTGTGTATTTCCCACTGCATTACCTGACCCAACCCAGTCAGCCGCACTCTAATCACAAAGAACTGTACATGTTAAAAGAGAGAAATAAACATTATTTTGTGCTTGATAATGTGTCTCCTCCTTGTTTCGTTTCTGTAACTCTTCCAGGCTGTTTGTACTGAGGGTCCCTCTAGCAATCACACTATATAACATACAGCACTATTAAGTGGTAATGGTGAAGATTTCTCCAGGGCTCCGAGAGAAGCTTTGTCCAACAGACACATCAGATGTTCTTTCAAATCCTTGATCAAATCCTTGTTTTCATGCATGGTGCTGAATGACGCCTCCAGAGAAATTAACCAGATTTGCATTTTTTTAATCATGGAGTCTAAGATGTTTCAAGTGTTTAAAAGGTTTGCCATATGTACCTGGATCCAGGGATTGCATAACAGCACAATTACATCCTTAGTGGTCCTCTTTGAAAACACAGTAATACAGTAGCAGATCTATTACAGTAATTACAGTAATACAGTAGCAGATTTATTACAGTAATTACAGTAATACAATGGCAGCAGTGACTATACATTAGACACAAAATACATATTGTAATCTGACATTGTACTATCTGTACACGTCTTTATAGGCTTATTACATATGACATATTACATGTATTACTCTACTCACTGTACAACAATGTAATAACAATTTGTATAATGATATTAATAATACATAATGGTAATATGTATTTAATGGTAAAATAATATCAATAAACACATTTTCTTTTGCAACACATTTATGCTTGCTGTATACTGTAAGTAAGGCGTACATTTCATTGCATATAATTGAGCATCTACAAGAAGTTGCAAAAGGTTATGCTTCTGACGCCAAGACGAAATGTTGTGCATACAGATCAAATAATCAATTCCAAGCCTATCAGACACGTGTACTGTGATCTGTCATTTTCATATTCAAATTTATGGCGCAAACCATTTTAATTCACGTTTCAGCAGTGGCAGATTCGTTTATTGCATAAAGCAATATATAGCAACGGATTATACAATATCATAGTATTGATGTTTTCATAATAAATCCACAGTTATACACGGTACTATTGTATGATAGTGTTCGTCTTTGCACGTCCTGTGCATATTGATCCAGATATGTGTTGTACATTGTGAATCCGATCGTTAGTTTCGCCATACAGAAAAATAACAACAAAAGGGGTGGAATTAAATGTAATGGCTAAAATGAGAGGCTACTTGACTATGCTCTTATTGAGTGTTGTATGAAATCATCTTATGGAAATAACAAAAATGGTTCACATCGAAAATAAGGTCTTTTTTCAACAGAAACAGACAGAAATATATGCTTCTCTATTTGACGAAAGTGCTCACACGCGCGCCTATGGCGTACAGCACCAGTGGCTGTCCCTTTTGTTCGCTGGAGTTCCTGAATTATTCCCATCACAATGAAATCACAGGGATAATGTGATATTTTTAAAACAATTTAACCCACGATTCCCGTGATTAGATTTGGTATTATCCGATTTTCTAAGTCGATCTGCAATCGTCCTATTTCCCGACCTGGTGTGATAGATTTTGCAGCACGCAAGCTTGAGGAGCCGTGAGTAGTAAATGTTTATTAATTCAGAGCTACATTGGTTGTGTATTTGTGATGTGTATACATACATAGTGTCACACTTGAAACGTATGCTCTTTGAAAATTGTGATCATTGTATTCGTTATAGCATCTGTGTAACCCTGCTTGTTGAAACATTCATGAGATGTTGCAAATGGTAACCTAGGAAGATCAAGCATTCTGAATGTGTATCATGCCACATAATGATGATCTATTTATCTTTACCTCTCAATATAGATTGAGCTTCATTCGTTGACGAAGCAAATTGTAAATCTTATTGTTTTTATTGTTTTCGTAACATCGCAATAGCAGGTTCCCATCATCTTGCGTTCGATTGTCATTTTGTAGTCTGATTGTCAGGGTGAGGTCCAAACATTGTGGAGGGAAACATTGTAGCAGGCAGAATGATGAGCCAGTGTAGCTGTGTCTAACAATGTATCTATTCGCGGGCTGTTGACACCCGTAAGATCGGAACAAGTGTTTCAGTCCTATATCGAAACTATTGAATGCAAGCTGTGGGGGCCACTAGATTGTGCAAAGCTATCTGCAAATACATATTTGCGGGTAGATTTGTCAGCACGTGAATGGAACTAGATGAGTTAACGCTGTCAGGAATAGAATTAATTCTGCATGTTTATAGTTGACGTTATCCAAATAACTGATCATTCAGAACCACCGATCAAGACTAAAAATAGACTATCATCACAGCTAACGTTAACCAACGTTATTGCTTGCTTCGGTCAGTCTGTTATGGTATAACGTTTGCCTATGCCTAAAAGGGAGTCTGATTTTTATTGATTGATAGTACTGATCAATCCAACTTTATATTCTTTCCGTTACTATTTGTAAGACAACATTCCAAACTGTCATCTTTTCAGTTTGCTACCTAGCTATGGTTCTGCAGTTTATTTACATGATGGCCTGGGTAGTTTTAAGCAACATTCAGGGTTTATTATTGCTAAAGGGTTGTGTATTTTTAGCTGTATTGGATATGCATCTGTTTGAAATCATAGTTTTCGCTTTATTAAACTGCGGTATAACTAACCAGATGACGCATTTATAGCTACTGTTGCCATGGTAAAACTGACAGCTCTGTAGCCACGTGTCTGCTGTTGGCTGGGGTGTCTTGTTTCTTTGAAATCAATCATCAAGAACACACTATGGTTTTTAGTATTCTCAAAGGCAAAACATTTATTATGATACGGTTGCAAGGTTATTTTAAACCTAATAGAGTGAATGTTATACTGTCCAAGATGGTTGAAACATCAAGACGGCTCAACTGGTGTTTTCATCAGTTTATTTCATTCCTGTCCCTCTCTGCGTTCCAGATGTAAGCTTGAACAGCTCCTGTCCCAGTAGTGGCCATCGGCACAATGGGGCTGGA
>NC_139662.1:20869665-20873117 GCF_951799395.1 Argentina silus
GTCTTACTCTATATCTTTCTGCAGTGATTATGATCTCTTACCCTCCCACCTCACCCCCCTCCCCTCCTCTCCCTGTAGATCATAGACCCTAAGATGCCACGGGAGGGGGTGTTCCACCGGGGCGTGCCCATCCCTGTGCCCCCTCTGGACGTGCTGAAGCTGGGGGAGCAGATGACCCAGGAGGCCCGGGAGCACCTCTTCTTGGTGCTCTTCTTTGACAACAAGAGGACCTGGTCAGTGCACCATCTCTGTGTGTCTGTCTCTCTGTCATGTATGTTTCTCACACAGGAGTATTGAGTTGAAAGCCTCCTCATGTGCATGTCAATGTAACAGCATCTCAATATAACAGGTAACCCAAAAATCCCGCAAAAAAACAAGCTAAGCTAAAGCAGCAGTCACAGATTTCTAAAAGCTGAGGAAATGCAGATGAAGCTTTTTTTTTTCTCAATCAAGAAATGCAACAAAGCAAAAAATAACCTTCCACAGAAGTAGGGCAGGAACGTTTTGAGAGAGAAGGAAGGACACTTTGTTTTAGGTCATTGAGCAGAGCACATGCAGCCATCACAGCAGTTCTGTGTCTGTGTCTGTGTCTGTGTCTGTGTGAGAGAGAGAGACTGAGACTAACTACCTCTGTGTGTATCTGTGTGTCTTTAGGCAGTGGCTGCCGCGCTCCAAGCTGGTTCCTCTCGGGGTGGACCAGGAGCTGGACAAGGAGAAGATGCTGGAGGGACGGAAGTCCAACATCCGCAAGTCTGTGCAGGTGGCCTACCACCGCGCCATGCAGCACCGCAACAAGGTGCAGGGAGACCCCAGCAGCGACACTAGCGACAGTGACTGAACACACACACACACACACACACACACACACACACACGCACAAAATTGACATAACACACACAAACACAGTACACGTATGCATACACACATACACACACTTCTCCTGCTGGCCTCCCCAGGCATTGAGGGTGAGGTTTGGGTCTCTGTTCTGCGGTCTTCTACCCCCCCCCCAGCACACAGGAGATTGTGCCAGGAGCACCTATTGGAAAGCACATAGCCTACAACCTTAGACACACACAGGCACACATTGGTATTTAATCTGAGATGTAAAATATGTATTTAAGAGAATCGAAACGAAAAAAGGGTGTTAAGATGACGGAGAAAGAAAAAAATAATACAATGCCCAAGAATCATGATTCAGAATTTTCTTTTGTATGTGGTTGATATCAGTGTTTACCAGCGATAGAAGAACACAGTCTGCAGACAGAGGGTTCCATAGTAAAGGTCTCCCACTCCTAAAGGCTTTAGAAGAGGAGCTTCTGTGTCTGTGAGCTAGGCAGCAGTCATTCTGGGACTCATTATGTGTAGATGTAGACTGTACCTTCACACGATGTGGTCCAAAACTTCTGAGAGTTGCATTTTTAAGAGATATTATTGAAGACATTCACGTAGAACATTGCTGAGGGAAACATTGCTGGTGGCCAGTTGACCATTGAAAACGTTGTAACTTTTTTTTAAACAATGAA
The DNA here is from genome assembly GCF_951799395.1 of Argentina silus. NCBI lineage: Eukaryota > Metazoa > Chordata > Actinopteri > Argentiniformes > Argentinidae > Argentina > Argentina silus. Next base: position 20,871,189 of record NC_139662.1, read on the forward strand.
TATCTCTTAAATGTTCAGAATAAGATGTAAATAATGAGCCCAAGAATGGGCACTGCCTAGCTCATAGGCAGAGGTAACACGATAGGAGAGGGTGACCTTTGGACTATTAAGATATACACACACACACACACACACACACACACACACACACCCCTCTACAAGCAGGGAAATGCATATCCACTCACGTAAAAAGTCTCCCAGGCAAATATGCACCCATGGGTGTGTGTACGTATGGTTCCAAAACACCATGGGTCCAACATGCTCTCTACACAGCCCTGTCTTACCCCCCTCTGCCCGCCCCCTCTGGTCCCTGTGTCCAATCACTTGTCAGTGGAGCACGGGGGCAGACGGCACGGCCAATCAACTGTGAGCACACCAGCCTCCTCTGTTATTTATTCCGCCTCCCAAGGACTTCCACTCTGTCGTTTGAACCTCTCCACAACAAGCATTGTGTAGTCCTCTCCTCTGTCCGACAGTATGTTTATTTTGTTTCTTCCATTTATGTTTCTTTTTCTTTCTTTCTTTTTTTTTGTTTTTGTTATTGTCTATTTGTATTATTCTGACTGCTGGTGAATAATGGTGAATAATTGAAATGTGGATCACATGAGAATCACACAGTCACTCACGCCAGCTTCACTGTCAGTTCTAGTCTCAGGCCAACGGCTTTAGAACTTTTATATATACAGATTACATAAGATAGAAGTTTAATAAAATAATTGAGTTTTTTACAACTCTTTGTTCTGTTGTCTTTGTGTGTGTGTGTGTGTGTGGGTGTGTGTGTGTGTGTGTGTGTTCTACAAAACCCTGTCACTGATGGAAATCCCACACAGCTCCTCCCACCCACAACACTGAACCTGAGATTTCCCTAGTTTATAGTTTTCCTTATCTATTGTGTCATATTTTGTATTGACTTGTTTTTATTATCATCTTCCAAGCCATTATAGTAACACTGACAGCAATGAAGTAATGATTGCATAGAATATGTTTGTAGCACCGTGGGAAAACAACTTAACTGTCTCAATAGCCTACCTCCTCTCACCAAGAGACAATGTGTGGAGACTTAGCCTCAAGCATGATGTAGCGTAATGCTCTTCCTGGTTGTAGGCAGGAAGTTGTTGCATGTGGAATACCCCTACTTTACTGCATGCGTTATTAGGTGCTCCTAAACCAGGCTGAGTCAATGGCCCCCCCCTCAGTTGTCAGATATAGTACGCTTCAATTCATATGACCTGAGGTGCTAGTACATCCAGTTGGCTTTTCCTGTAAACGGGATTCCTTTTCCCTGTAGGCTTATAAGGTCAGATCTATGAAAACAGGAGTCTTGCTCAGATGTTGAGATCATCTTTCTGGGAATCAGAGATGAACGTGTGGTCACTTGCTGTGTCTCTTCCCTGAATACCTTTTTTTGTGAACAGATTTGCGCGAGTGCATTTCTACACCATGCGCATTGGAGTCTATCTACAGTAGCAACAATATGTGTGTAGGAATAGGTGGTGAACAGGATGTGGCCTGTCGGTGCTGAAAGAGGACACTCTCCTCTCTCTGGTGGCTGAGTCCCTCAGTGCCTTCTATGACTCTTGGAGGAGGGCGTAACCACGCACTCAGAGAGTCACCACCCTCGACACAAAGACACAAAACTCTGGTTATGCAGGTTCCCAACCCAAATGCAGCGATCCATTACACACACACACACACACACACACACACACACACCGGTAACGTACACATCTAGAAGAAGAAAAAAAACCCAACCAGTCCACCGGAGGCTTAATATTTAAAGGCCTCCTGTTTCAGAGCAAAGCATGTGGGCAATGATGTGAACTTTCTCCTGTCTCCCTTCAGTTTGCCCTCAGTTGTCCTCATTGATTCATCAACCAAACAGAACAGCCCACTCCCCTTCGCTCTCAGGTCTGCTTCCTGCCCCCGAGG
>NC_139662.1:20873317-20923317 GCF_951799395.1 Argentina silus
GTGTAAGTGTGAGTGTGAGAACTGTTTCCTTGCACATTTTCCGAATGAGTTTGTTTATATGATCCCGAAATTAGACGAGCTAATGAATGCCACTGTTTTTTTTTGTCAGTACAGTATAAATCAATAATCAGTCTTATTGATTATTAATCAATCTGTCAAAAGATTATTTCGTCCACCAACCAGTTTGTCGCCATCTTTTATTCTGATGGAGCTCATAATACTAACAAATGGTTTACTTGCCTTGTACGATATTCGGTATGTCAAAAGGTATAACCTGTTCTGGTTACTCTACTCGGATTGAGGTGTTTATGTAAGGGTGTTTCTATGTTTTTATTGGATGCTTTTCAAAAACATAGCCACTGTGGCGCAGGCAGGTCTGATTCTGTCTGGGTTCATGCTTAGAGAAAACTCGCCTAAATTCTTTACCCCTTTACTCCAATATCTTAAATGGACAAAAGGGGTAAATAGCAATGTGTTCAGGTCTGACGGAGGCCCTAACTCCAAACCAAAGATTAAGCTGTTTGGGGTACTGGATATGAAGGACTCGAGGCGATCGATCATGAAAGATCAGACGGTGGATCTTCAGAGTACAAGATTATGTTTTTATTGACAAGACCGGTGCAGACAAAACAGGCACAAAAGCAGCAGACAAGACAGGTGCCTGTGAGAAAGTTCTGGATCAGCCATTTCTCAAAGTATAATTATGCTGTGCATTCACAGTTATACCTGGTTCTCCGTCAAATTTAGCATTGCACTGATTGGTATTCTCTCATGTTACAACATTGTGCTGTAACAGGTCTTGGGTTTCAAATCAACAGTGAGCTGTCCACATCAGTTTCTTGCAGGGTATGAAGTCACGTGCAGAGGTGAGACCTTGCTACTTCTTCACCCTGTCTTATCTGGCTCTGTGCCACGCTCTGCGGACCACAACCTCTCCGGGTCCGACGAGATAACATTAAGAAATAAAACACTTCCCTAATTAATGCTAGACACCTGTGTTTGACTTCACCCTCACAGACAAAGAGGCTGTGTTCTGGTATCAAAGATTAACTCCATAGTTGAAGCAAAATATGTCGAGGTCCCTGGTTCGATTCTGGCCATCAACATATCCTGCATGTCATCCCCTCCTCTCTCTCACCCATCATTCCTTTCAATCTCTACTATCTCTATCCCAATAAAGCTGAAAATTGCACTGCTTATACAGCTCATATGCTGCTTATACTGTTCATACTGCATTCTATATTTATTCTGCTTATAATATTACTGTTAATACATATACTGCTTATACTGCACTACTTATACTTATACTTATACTGCACTACTTATACTGCTCATATACTGCACTACCTGTATATATTGTTCACACTGCACTTTTCTGCTTTTTTTGCACCTCTGGTTAGACGCTAACTGCATTTCGTTGTCTCTGCACTTGTACTCTGCACAGAGTTGTCCACAGTTGTCCGTGCATGCCTGTGTGTGCATGCCTGTGTGTGCATGCCTGTGTGTGCATGCCTGTGTGTGCATGCCTGTGTGTGCATGCCTGTGTGTGCATGCCTGTGTGTGCATGCAGGCCATGTTCTCTAAGTAGTTAGTGAGGGGATATAGCAGGAAGTCTTTCTAGGTAAGCAGGATATCTCTAATCTGCGTTTTTACTGTTTGTACAACACACACACACACACACACACACACACACACACATACACACCTTCATAATCAGTGTTTGAGCCTGCTGCAGTACTCACTCTGAAACCATGACCTACATAGAGACCCCGATTACCGTCATCTAGAGTCAACACTTTCAGCAGTGTTGTGTGTGGACGTTTTTTGTCCATTTACAGTATCTGTACCTCATTTAGGAGTGTTTTTCCTCCTCTCTGTGTGTGAGTGTGTGTGTGTGTGTGTGTGTGTGTGTGTGTGTGTGTGTGTGTGTGTGTGTGTGTGAGTGTGTGTGTGTGTGTGTGTAGAGCCCCCCCCACACACACACAGTTAGGCATGTTGTTAAAGTACCAATAGGAGGGGGGAAAACACAACTTGAAGGGAAAAGTAGCTGTCTCCCCAAATGTCACTTCTACAGGAAATGATATTTCTGCAGTGACGAACATCAAATAATTGTGGTAAACATGTAAAATTATGTGTGGGTTCAAAACATGAAGGGAGTACTTCAGGGGACCAATAAACTGAGTCTTCCTTACAGAGTCTGCCATGTGCATGGGGTGAACATTACCCTTTCAAAATAGCAAGGGCTGTTCAAACCCCATTACAGCTGGGTTCCTCAACTGTAAGGGTTCAAGTGGTCCTCTGTGGCTCAGTTGGTAGAGCATGGTGCTAACAACGCTTAGGTTGTGGGTTTGATTCGTGCTGGGAGCATATATACTGAAATGTATGCACTCACTGCAATGTAAGTTGCTTTGGATAAAAAGCATGAAGGGGAAAGGTGTGTTGGATGTCCTGTTTTCCTCTATGTAAATTGTACAAAACATTCCATCATGACTTTCGTTTGACCACAAAGAAAACGCACAATGTACTTTACAGGCTTAATAGGCCATTTTACTTTAATATTATAATTGATTGATATTAGATAACACCCTGTGTTTATCTGCTTTTGCATCGGGAAGACACTATTATTGTGAGCGTCACTTATAAATGCCTCTTTTGACATCTTAGAATTGATTAGAAAGAATCAGTTATCTGTTTAATCTACCGCGAATAAACCACATCACAACGCTATCTATATACCACTATATATATAATCACAACGCTATCTATATACCACGGCTGATATATACTGATATTCAGAAGATCAACAAACCCTCAGAACATAATAGTATTTCTCAGTACAGACCAATGGGCCTTTAATTTCCATATTGTACGAGATTAAAGACTGAACGCAGCCCGTGACACACACATCTACACCACAAGACGAGGTGCTACTGTGTCATTATTGCATGCAGAAGAGAGGTGGAGCTGTGTGTCGCTTACAGTCAGCGATTACTCACCGATATATTATTATTATTTTAAATCGCATGGCTCTAGTCGTACGACTGGGCTGAAATGGAAGCATATGGCTCTGAAGCCCGTCCAACCGTAAACCCGTTTTATGCATTTCAATGTTATTTGGTGGCTGTTAAATTACATTTAGTTCTATTCTCATTCATTCAGTAACACTTTGGGATGTAGGCTGCAGTATATTGGATAACGTTGGCACCTGCCTTTAAAAAAAAAAAAGAAGAGCTTGGCCATCCAAGCAGTGTTAACTACTTATTGATTTCTCCTATGGAAAAATGTGAGTTTCTTCATCATTATCGGTCATGAGTTTTGGAAATGGACCAGCGCGTCTTGTCTGGATTGTGTCTCTGTTGCGGTTCTTGGGTGCCGTCGACGAGGTTACTCGGGAGGAACTCACTATCACGGAGGTAAGGGTCTCCATTCATACCACCTCGTCATCTACGATTTGTAACAAGTGCTCACTTGCCAGAAATATAATGATCAGAAAAAAGTCAGAGGCTACAAGCCAAAATAAAAACGAATATAATATTAGTATAATATACTAATATTCTTGCCTGTATGTTTATTACAAAATAAAATATTAGATTATTTGAAGACAGAAAAACATTACATTTTGGAAAATATATTCCATCACCTCCACAATTCCATCTATACCCCTTCCTTAAAAATAGCCTTAGTAATAATGATTATGAGATGTTGAGTCATTGGAAAGGTGAAGGGGTGGTAGATGAAAATATTATATTTTCCAAGCGTTGTGTGTTTAAAACTAAAAATTGATAATCACACAGTCTGCTATCGACCTACACACTATTCTATTGGTATTTTCATCATAATCGCCATGTTCCACTTTTCTTTCTCCCTCTCTGTAGATTCAACATCAACATGGTAAGTTTGGATTCAGTCCATGGTCCCAACAGCGGACATCCGAAGCCCAAGACATGTGGAGTTATTATTACCCTTACTGCACCGACATAGTCTACATAATGTTCTCTGTTATGTAGGGAGCCTTCCCCAGCTGAACCTGTCCACGGTCCAGTTCCATCAGACAGGTGACTCATGCTCTGCCTGTGTCCGTGTGTGTGTCCGCATGAGAACTGCAGGTAAGAACTAATAAAGATTCCCATCCACAACTCATCTCTCTTTCTCCAGATCAGAATCAGAATCAGAATCAGAATCAGAATCAGAATCAGAATCAGAATCAGAATTCTTTTATTTGGCCAAGTATATTTACATACAGGAAATTGACTTGGTGAGGTTGGTGCATGGGACATAAAAAAACAATAGCAAATATTGACAAAATAGCAAGATATTAACAAAATAGCAATAACAAATTTACAAATTTACAAAACAGAATACATTTTGTAGGCTGTGCGAGGCTAAGTGGCAATGAGGCTAGAGGCTGTGAAATGGGTATGGGGCATGTACACTAGAAATTAGAGTAATTATGTCCACCTCCATCTTTCACTATTCAATTGTTCAATCATTCTCAGTCTCCTTTCTGTGCCCATGGGTGTCTCTGTTTCCTTCTGGTCCTTTCATTCACAGTCTGACTTCTCTGTTCTTGTAGACCTCAACAAAACATTGGCGATTAGCTACCAGAAGCAATCAACTGGGGAACGCAAGAACATTAACATTGCTACTAGAACCATTAACAATGGCAGTGAGAACAGTTTAAAGGTAAGGCTAAGTTTCCTTAAATGGTATCCTCTACGTCCATCCCTCCGCTCGTCAGTTTCCCTGAGCCATAGCCATCAGAAATGTATGAAAATGCTAAGGGAATCAGTTTGGGAAAAGAACACCTGTCGCTCCTTCTGTCCCTATCTGCTTCACCATGTCTTTTATTTGTGTCTATTCAATGTCAGTTGAAGTGGACGTACCCGTATGGTTCTCACAGCAGAAGGAGAAAACGTATCAAGCACCCTAATCCCCTTGACGTGGTAAGATCAGATATTTCCATACACACAAACACATACAGTACCAGTAAAAAGTTTGGACACACCTTCTCATTCAATGGTCATTTTTATTATTATTTTAATATGTAGATTCATATTGAAGACATCAAAACTATGAAGGAACACATGGAATTATGTAGTAAACAAAAAAGTGTTAAACAAACCAGAATATGTTTTATATTTTAGATTCTTCAAAGTAGCCACCTTTTGCTTTGATGACAGCTTTGCACACTCTTGGCAAGTTTGTGTCCAAACTTTTGACTGGTACTGTACACACACACACACACACACACACACACAAACACACACACACACACACACACACACACACACACACACACACACACACACACACACACACACACACACACACACACACACACACACAATGGAATGAATATACATTGCCCTGTGTAAGTAATGGGACAGTGAAGCATTTTTTTCTTCTTTCTGCCCTACACTCCAAAAGCGTGGATTTGAAATCAAACAACTACTATGAGGTTAAGGTAGAGATTCTCAGCTTTTTTTAATGGTATTTGTGCACATATTGGTTTCACCATATAGAAATGACAACACTTTTTATGGATAGTCCCCCTATCTTTCAGGGTACCCAAAAGTAATTGCACAGATTTATCAAATGCCCAAAATAAGCACTCATATTTAGTAGTTGACTGACAATCATTTGCATGTAATAACTGCTTGAAGTCTACAACCCATTGACCCCACCACACACTGGGTAGCTTTCTGGTGATGTTCTGCCAGGACTGTACTGCATCATCAATTGTTGTTTGGTATTTTTTTGGCCTAAAATCTTATCATCAGGAAATTAGATTTAAATTTGAAGATTGTCTTTGCTAGTCAAGAATGTTCCGCTTTTTGGCTCTGAAAAACTCCCTAGTTGCTATGGCAGTATGTTTTGAGTCATTGTCTTACTGTATGATGAATTTGGAGGCATTTGCTTGCACTCAATCAGACAAGATGTTTCTGTACACTTCAGAATACATTCTGCTGCTGCCATCAGCAGTTAAAATCATCAGTTAAGAGAAGTTAGTAAGGCAGCTAGCTATACATGCCCAAACCTATCACCCCCTGAATCATGTTTCACAGATGATGTGGTATGTCTCTTTCCAGACCGCATGCTTTTTAGGTACTTTTTTATCAAACTGTAATCTGACCATCCTTTCAGAGGAACAAGTGGTCTGTACCTTGTAGTGAAGCGTGGTTTGGCTGTTGACATATTCTGCAGATGGTAGTCTCTGACACACCTCCCGGAGAGTGTTCCTAGTCGGTGGGCAGAGACGTAGGAAGTATATTTCACTTTCTACCCAGAGAAAATGGTCCATATCACCGGTTAAACAAGCAATTCTGGTGACTTTCGACTGGAAAATAACATAGTGGTTAATCTCAGTGAAGAGCGTTCAATCCAACAGCAAACACAATCAAATGTTTTTTTATTGCTGAACTTTCAGTCCAAGGACATTCGTCATAGCAATCACTTTATTTTGCAATCACTGTTCATTTTGAACAATTCATTATCTATGTTTATTATTATGGTGCCGAATCCGACCCGAACCCACCAATAGGAAATGGAGGATAGACAGTCAGGAGCGCAAAGAAGCGGAATAAAAATCGGAAGAAACATAGCATCTTTTATCATTTTAATTTTACAGGAATATATATTCTAAGCCTATAAAATAGGAAACAAAATACCAATCCATAACATAGGCTACATTTTATTAGCTCATAGAATATTACCCGAACCCGCCCGACCCGATCTCACTGTTATTTTTGATTGACGCAAGCCCGCCTGATTCGTGGGTAAACCCAACCCGCGTCTCACTGCCGGACACAAAGACACTCACTCACTCACACACAGCCAAAAGTTGACCTTCTCTCTACTGTGTCCTGGATGAAAGTCTTAATGAGGGCGGGGACATCAAACTCATCCAGAATGAAGAACAAAAAACACCCCCGCACCCCCACTTCCTACATGCCTGTCGGTGTGACACGTGTTTTGATGTTTTTCTTAATTATGGTGAGCATTCTTCGGTCATCCACTGTGGATGTCTTCCTTGACCTACCAGTCCGTTTGTGATTGCTGAGTTCACCAGTGCTTTTTCTTCTTCTTTTTAATTATGTTTTGGGAAAGCCTAAGGTTTTGGCTACGTATGGTTCTGTTCGTTTTTCAGCCTAATAATGACTTCCTTGACTTTCATTGACAACTCTTTGGTCCTCATGTTGACAGACACCAATAGCAATAGATTCCAAAGGCAAATGCAAAGCCTAGAATCAATACAAGACATTGACAGCTCTCTTATGCCTGCACAAATGATGTGACGGAGCACACCTGACCTACCAGAAACACCTGTCAAGCCAATTGTCCCATTACTTTTGGGTACCCTGAAATAGGGGGACTATGTATAAAAAAGTGTTTCTGATTTCTGAATGGTGAAACCAATATGTACACAAACACCATCAAATAAAAGCTGACAATCTCCACTTTAACCTCATAGTAATTCCAAAAAATCCAAACTTCTGGAGTGTAGAGCCAAAAGAAGAACACATCCCATTACTTATGCAATGTAAGTGTGTGGGGGGACATGCATGAACGTTGCATGTCCCCCCACAAAGTGTAAGTGTGCTTTAGTGATCATGGTGCTCTATCTCTAGTGGGAGTTGGTGTACGACTGCTTCCGGGCCGAGGCAGGGACAGATGTGTCCGTGTCTTTGACCTCGAATCCAATGGAATGGGTTGTCAATTACACTGTGAATGATGTCTGTCCAGGTACAGAATCTCTCCCTCTCTAACCTGTCGTGCAGTAGATTACATAACAGTATAATAATACAGTGTCACAGTATAATTATAGCATGGTAATCCTCCTGTGATTGTGTTTATGGGTCAGATTCAGATCCAGTACCGAGGTATAAGGTGTCTGTGGACGAACTGTCGAGAACCTTCACCGTCACTGTGGAAAAACACAGAGTAAAGGCTAGGCTGTGCTACAGAAAGACTGACACGGTCTGCTCCAAGCTGTCTGGTCTTAGTATTGTAAGCCCACCTGTGTGTGTGTGTGTGTGTGTGTGTGTGTGTGTGTGTGTGTGTGTGTGTACATACATGTGGGTTGTGCGGGGTGGGGGGGGGGGTTTGTGTGCGTTTGAAATGCAAAATGTTTCTATATTTCACAGTTACTGGTTGATTGTCTGTGTGAAATTAACCTGTTTTTCAGTCTCCTTCCCAGGTTGATCCGTTTCAATCTGTTACTCTAAACTTCCCCTACCTGCTACCCTGTGTCTGTGTGGAGGTGAGGTCTCACTCCCCATCAAACTCTCCAACAGAGTGACATGACCGGTCGTGTTCTAGAGTACTAGGCTGTATTCTACCAGTTGTTTTTCATGCTTTGGCCTCTTCAGACATGCTAGCATTTATTGTTTTTGTTTTCCCGATAAAAGCTGTTTGTCTTTACATGTCCCTCTGTCTCTCTGTCTGCAGGTATATCACACACACAGAGATGCATTGCGGGACAAAAAGTGTCCGTTTGTGAACAGCTCACTAGGTGGTGAGTGTACCCAGAGATTGTATTATTATTTTATTTATTTTTTTAATTTAACCTTTATTTGAGCAGGGAGTCCCACTGAGACCATGGTCTCTTTTACAAGGGAGCCCTGCATACACACAGTTTACGACAATACATCACACACAATTACAACATAATAAAACACTATCAAGAAAAACAAACACACTTTTCAACAAACAAACTTTCTTAAATATGTTTTTTAGGGCATTTCTGCTTTATTGGGATAGAGACAGTAGAGATTGACAGGAAGGATGGGAGAGAGAGGAGGGATGACATGCGAGATAGGTCGAGGGTCGGAATCGAACCAGGAACCTTGCGCTTACGTGGTAAGCGCATTAGTGTGCTACGCCACTAAGCGCCCCCCAACAAGCTCTTCTTCCTCAATCAAAACTTTAAACTATACCTTTAGTATTTGTAGCATCAGTATTAGTATATAGTATTTGGTGTACCTCTGTTGACTCGTGTGTAAGGTTACTGATAGATTGGAAAGTCTTCTCCAGATAGATAGATAGATAGAAACTTTATTTATCCCAGGGGGAAATTCAGGTTCCAAGTAGCATACAGACATAGGGGTATCACACATAACATACACATACAACATACAACATTAGCAGTATTTTATACAGGCGAGGTGCAGTTGTAAATGTCTTTGCAGTTAGGTGAGGTGCAAAAAGGTAAGGTGCAATTATAGCATTAAATACTAAAAACTCCAGTATGAAGTAGCAGCTGTGTGATATGCAGTGAGCTGGTGTGTGGGAGCATGTTGTTGATACTTAACCCAGGGGGTTTTTACTTGATCAGTTATACTGCATTCTGAGTCACCGTTTTCTGGAGGCCCTTAGGGTACAGGGGAACACTTGACTTCCTCAAATGGATCCCAAGGTCATGCCACTTTAACAGCTTCTCCTTGTATAACGTTTCACTGATTGTAATGGACTGGAAAGCTGGCTGAAAGCCATAAAGAAATCCGGCTCTATGGCTGTCGTTGTCTCAATATCAATAACCAGCCTTTCCAGATCAGCAACTATTACTGTAATATCTTTGCCTGACCAACAGGGGGCAACGACGTGTGGCGCTCCAGTGAAGTCACTCTCTATGGCGAGACGGGGTCTAGTCTGGCCTGGAGCTCCCCGTGTCCTGTTGCTTACCTGAAGCCCTCTGCCTCCCTCTGCTGGCGAAACCAGAGAAACACGTCACACTGCACTCACATCCTCAACTCCACACTGGAGGAGGTAGTGGAGAGTAAAGATGTGGTAAGTGAGGATGATGATGATGATGATGATGATGATGATGATGATGGTGATGGTGATGGTGATGGTGATGGTGATGGTGATTTTTCCTGCCCTCTCCACCTTAACAGAAATATAACGTGTCTGCTGTGGACAAACACCCTCAGATGTGTGTGCAGGTAAGACTGACTGTGTGTGTGTGTGTGTGTGTGTGTGTGTGTGTGTGTGTGTGTGTGTGTGTGTGTGAGTGAGGTAAATGCAGACATGTTTTAGAGTGTTAATAATAATATGATATTTATGTTACTGATTCTCCTCTCTCTCTCTCTCTCTCTCTCTCTCCTTTCACTAGTTCTCATTTAAAGGCAGCAAAAATGTCTACTGCCCATTCCAGCCTGGTGAGTGACCACACGGCCAGGGTGAAGGAAATACTGCTCCTGGTTTCTAAACACACCACCATTATCACAGTCCTCTCCCTCTCTCTCTCTCTCTCTCTCTCTCTCTCTCTCCAACCCAGGGGTTCCCAAATGTTTTTGACTCGCGACCTCAAATTGACATCAATAATTTCCTGCGACCCCAACAACTTGAATGCGGGCTAAAATCCAAATGCATTACTTTTGCCTAAAAGACGCTCTAATTAGTTGGATATGTTCCCCAAAACACTGCAATATAGGCTACAGGTGTAATACACAGACAATGTTTGTCTTCATACTAAATACAAATGTTTGTGTCTTATTTATCAAATCATAGAGGATAGTTTGATTTTCTCAGGGGCCCCAATTTGAAACAAACACTCTCTCTCTCTCTCTCTCTCTCTCTCTCTCTCTCTCTCTCTCAGGTCTGTCTAAATGGGAGGTGTATGTCAGCCGTCGTTCACAGAGTCTGCGTGTCCATCTCACCACCACTATTCCAGCCTCCTTCTCTGCCCAACTCTGTGTCCAGGAGGAGATTGGATGTGTGCCAAGAGGACGTATCCAATCTGTAAGTATGGTAAGTGTGTATATCGATATTCACTCACGGAACACTTTATTAGGAACACTATACAAATACTGGGTAGGGCCTCCCTTTGATCTTTATTAGGAACACTATACTAATACTGGGTAGGGCCTCCCTTTGCTCTTTATTAGGAACACTGTACTAATACTGGGTAGGGCTTTGCTCTCAAAACAGCCTCAATTCTTTGTGGCATTGATTCCACAAGATGTTGGAAACATTCCTTTGAGATTCTGGTCCATGATGACATGATTGCATCATGTATTCCTGCAGATTTTTCAGGTGCACTTTAAAGCTGTGAATCTCCCGTTCTACCACATCCCAAAGGTGTTCTATTGGATTCAGATCCGGTGACTGGGAAGGCCACTGAAGAACACTGAACTCATTGTCATGTTCATGAAACCAGTTTGAGACGACTTTTGCTTTGTGACATGGTGCATTACCATGCTTGAAGTAGCCATTAGAAGATGGGTAAATTGTGGCCATGAAGGGATGCACATGGTCAGCAACAATACTCAAATAGGCTGTGGCATTCAAGCGATGATTGATTGGTATTAAGAAAACATTCCCCACACCATTCCACCACCTCCACCATGAGAAGGTGTACAGGTGTACAGGTGTTCCTAATAAAGTGTTCGGTGAGTGTATGTTGTGTGTCTGTTTCTGTGTTTGTGTACACTAGTGCTGCCTAGATGACTGAGCTTACAGAAAACAGATGATACAGTAAATGAGTCATTTATTGCTTTTACACACTATATCAACATCACCATGGTGATAGGACCGTAGGCACTGTAGTCCATTCCATCGGTCCATTATAGGAGAGTGTGGTTTTCTGTTGTACAGGTGACAGACATCAGAGAGGCACAGTTGACCCTGCCCCTTGCTTCCCCTGCTGAGGGGCTGTGTGTGCAGGTATTGTATAGCCTTCAACCTATCCATTTTTTTTTTTTTTTTTTTTTTTTTTTGTCGAAAAATACCTTTATCTTGCCCTTCCTTGCTCTCCCTTCCTTTCACCCTCTCTTTATATCATTGCAGGTGTGGCGGTCCAAACCTGCTCAGTCTGGGATGAGAGTTCTGTGCCCTGACTGTGAGTTTGCCCACACCCTAGAACAATATACACACACACACACACACACACACACACACACACACACACACACACACACACACACACACACACACACACACACACACACACACACACACACACACACACACACACCTTCCAGTCGTCATGCTAACATGCCTCCACAGATTCCCACAGGAGATGGGGTCTCTTTGGTGTGGCAGCCTTGGCCCTCCTGGCTACAGTGGCAATGGTCGGAAGCCTTGTTTACCATGTGACCAAGAAGGGATTTGCAGGTCAGTTCTTTCTCCATGTCTGTGCCTCTCTCGCTCCAGACATTGTTTACACCTATCCTATAAACAGGACAACTTTTGAAGAGCTCTATTCTTGTGCCCAATGAGTTGATGGTCCTGATCGGGAATGCATACATAAACCTCCCAGGAGCCTCTGCTTCCCCTGTGTCCTCACTCATACTGCGTTATCATTGTTTACATTTACATTCATGGCATTTAGCAGACGCCTTTATCCAAAGCGACTCACAACAAATACATTTGTTTAAGTAAGTGAATCATCTATCCATCAGTCATCATAAGAAAAAGTAATCTATGCCCGGACCATTCATTGTGTTAACTGAGCTTTCTGTCTTTGTCTGTCACACCAACTGTCTGTGTGTCTTTGTCTGTCTCACCAACTGTCTGTCTGTCTTTGTCTGTCTCACCAACTGTCTGTCTCACCCCCCGCCTTGAAACGTTCCACTCTCTCTTCTAATTCACATTTAATTTGATTTGATTCCACATATTTGGCTTAATGGCCTCATTGCTTTGCATGAATAGGATCAAACCAATGTAATGGAGCAATCAAGCAATAATTGATTATAATTCCCCCCCCCCCTTTTCTCTGTTTTCTGTCTGTCTGTCCAACCATCTCTCGTTCTTTGTGTGTCTTCCTCTACACTCTGCTTCCTTTCCCTCTACCCCCCCCCCCCCCCCCCCCACCCTCCCTTATCTTTCCCTCCCCAGGCTGGCTGTTCATCCAGAGGCCTGTTTTGTTAGTATGCTCCTCAGAGAAATCTGCCCATGTGTCAGCTGTGTGCGCTTTGGCCTCAGTCCTGCAGGGGGAGCTGTGTGCTGCGGTGCGCATGGCTCTGTGGGCCCAGAGCTCTGCAGGGGGACAGGCTGGCGGTAGGCCTGGGCCTGGGGCCGGACCTGGGGCCGGGGTGGCAGATCTGGGCCCGCTCCCCTGGCTGTATGGGCAGTGGGAGGTGGTCCAGCAGGCAGGAGGGAAGGTGCTGATCGCCTGGAGCCTTGAGGCCAATGAGTCCTACAAGAGCTGGGGAGAGGAGATGAAGGGAGCCGAGAGGAGAGAAAAGAAGAGTGGAGGAGAGCGCAAAGGGGATGAGGCCAAACCAGGGGAGAGAGTGGGGGAAGAAGAGAGGGGGGGTACGGAGAGAATGCGAGGGGAATCGGAGGAAGCAGGGAGCAAGACAGGAGAGGGATGGAAACAAGGAGGGAGCAGAGCAGGAGAGTGGAAAGAGGAGAAGGGGGGTCGTGGAGAGCAGGGTTCCAGTGGGTTGAGTGGTGAGGGGACACAGATGGAGCCCTCCTCAGTGACAGGGCCAGTGTTCAGGGCTGCCCTGTCCTGCCTGCAGGGGGCGCTGCAGGGGGGAGGCAGGGGGCACGGCTTCGCCCTCGTCTACTTCCAGGGCCTCTGTCACAGCCGAGACATCCCCAAGGAGCTCCGAGGCCTCCCTCGCTACTGCCTGCCCCGGGACTTCGGAGGCCTGATACGAGAGCTGGGAGGGACGGCGGCCGGAAGAAAAAACGCAACCAGCGGATGGCGCTGCTGGCCGAGACTCCTCTCCAAAGCACTGTCGCTGTGGTTGGCACGACGACTGACTCACAGATTCGGAGCGTGGCTGCCGCCACAGACGACGCAGGCGCACTCACAGGAAAAGGAGGGGACGAGACCCAAGCCGTCCCAGGATGTGACGTCACACAGGACGCCGCCGACGCCGACCAGTGAGAGGTGGACCGAGAAGGAGAAGGAGCCGCAGGAGAAGGAGCCGCTCAGCGGGTCACCGTGGCGATGACAGCGGGAATCTCCGGTGTCTCCTCCGTGTTGGGGACAGACCTTTGTCTTCACCGTCACCTGAGTGACCTGAGGGAGAGGACAGTGATGGTGCAGTGTAGCAATGAAAAGAGTGCAGGGAACAGAGACACAGTCAATGGAAGCTATTCATAAGACCGAACCACCAGGACATATGTTACCGCTTGTTTTACATATTAGTAGAATAGGTAAACATGCTGTGCTGCATCTACCACATGGCCGGTGTCTACCCTCTCTGCCAGCACATGACTGTGAAACCATAAATCAGCCTTATCTCTGTGGATTTGCCTGTCAAAAGCAGGTTCAACACAGTGGCTTGACTTATGAATACCGTCTGTTTGTTGCCGAGATGTGAACTGATGCTGCAACGTGTGAGGACTGTTTATCTGTTACAGAAACCCATCACACACAGTCTTAAAGTAAACCGTATTGGAACAAATGATACATGTATCTGCTGTGCAGAACTAGAAACAAAAATTAGCTTTAAAAACAAACCTACATTTTGTGGACTGCACTTAGGCAGTGTTTTCACTCATCCGATGAGCACTTAGGCAGTGTTTTCACTCATCCGATGAGCACTTAGGCTGTGCTTTTATTTAAGTGTAGAACCACAACCTGTTGGAACCTGTCGGAATCTTGGACTTGGAACCAGCAACTGACAACCTTTCTTACCAGCTGACTATAAGATTTTAGCCTGAAGGCTTTGATTTTAGACTCTGTTTTTAAACTTACAGTATGTGTAGATCCACATACATTCAGCAAGGACAAAAAAGACATTGGGTCTTTATCATTGATGTATTTCCATGGATCTGATTGTACACCAGTGTTATATAACTGCTGGTTCAACTCCAAAATGTCAAAATGGACACAGTGCATGTCAGGCTACATCCACCGCCAAAGCCAGGGAACCAGTATTATTTAAATAATCAACCGCCTGATTCCTGCTGGGAATCCTGAAAACCTTACTGTTGTGGTACTTCCCCAGGTAATGTACAGTATTCCCACCCACAGGGATCAACGACAGACTGTATGCAAATCATCTGTAACTTGAGCCAGAAATGTTTTCCCAGGTTTTTAGGTATTTGGATCAAGTTTGAAGGCCTCGTCAAACATGCATTAAACTGGGGAGAATGTAATCAACTTCATACTGTATGAACAGTGTTCAAAATAAATGTTTATGTCTTTACTCAATGTAAAATTGTATGGACTTAGTTCTGACTGCATACTGCATACATCTTAAAATGCTTGTTTGTACATTTATTAAATGTGTGCTCTTTTGTATATTTCCATGACTTCATATTTTGTTGGAATATCATAAAATGACCTGGTCATGCATCTGTTCTAAAGACAAACTGTGTCCAAACAACATCTCTGCTAAGCTGATCTTGTGTTGACATTGTGTTGACATCTCCCTGACAGCAGCTGTGCACTAAGGTGTCTGTGTAATCACACCAAATCCGGCTCAATCTGTATTACAGACTGATCAAAATCTGCAAACCAATCTTTCCACTCCACACAACATAGCATACAGTCACACATGACAGGTCACCAGGCGTCTGGCACCACTGTAGAGGCAAACCTGCTGGGCAGGACTTATCAGAGGGCAGCCACAGCTTGTGTACATACCTGACATAGCCCAAATCTAAGAAAAAACAACTCTCCCTCATACACTGTACCACAGTTCACCGCCAACAGAGCTGAAGTGTTTTATTTCCTATTTTCTGTTGCTATATTGTTTATATTACAATAATGAGGCCAGAAGGGTTCCCAAATGAATGACTTCCAAAACAGAGAAGTGCTGATGAGTGGACAGTGGCTTTGCTTGCTGGGCTGCCTGACAACATTGTTAAGAATGACTTTTAACCCATCTGATTGTGCCCGGGTCTCCTATAAACACCTCTCTGGGTCATGAGTCAGTCCCCAAACACGCTCTTGGTTCTCTCTTGGTTCCTCTAAACATACCTAAATCACCTGTCACCCAAAACAACAGACGGTTTCGGACTGCACCAATTCCTCTGAAACAGGAATTCCTTCCTTCTGGCTGCGTCCGAGTTCTTGTTGTAAAGCGCTTTGAGACAATTGTGTTTTACAAATACATTTGATTTGTGGATTGACAGGCTGCTGAATGCAAACGGTTAAGTGTGAAATAGAAAGCAGGGAGCAGGCAGAGCTGATAAGAAATGAAACAAACTTCCTCCAGTCCAATCTCTCTCAGTTCACTGCTCATTCCATTGTCAGGGAACTGGTTAATCATTGACTGTACAATCCAACCTTTCAGGCTGATCTCATTTTGATAGATTTATAAATGATATTAAAAATAGACTATTCCCAAGGCAACCTGATGTGAGGCAGAGGTGGTCCACCCGGATGGCTGGATGGCTGTATGGGGTCGTAATGTAGACCTTAATCATCAATAAAGTGTCAGAGTTCTGACTGGAAGAAGAGTTTCACGCCAATGGCACTTTGATCTCCATTTAAAGTTTGAACCATGCACTCACACACAATTGAGTAGATCTGGGGCTGTATTCACAGTGTCTCAGAGTCCAGGTACTGATCTATCAGTTTTGCCTCTTAGATCATAATGAATACGATTGTATGAACAGACAGGTGTTCTAGTGTTGATTGTTTGCTTACTGTGTTTTAATATTTACTGTTTAGTTTGTGTGGTCCATATACTTACTGCTGGTGATTAATAATTAAACGAATTCAACTTGAAATAAACTCTACTCTGCTATTGACTCTACTCTAGTCATTAAGGGGAGGCTCAAGAGCCCGAGTCACTGTATCCTAGGAATGTACAGTACACAACATTTGTAACGTGCGTCGTGTGTGAAAAGTAAAAGTTAATGCCCGCTGCACCTGTCCTGAGGCGTGTTGAAAACGATCCAGGCGCAAGACTATTGCGCACACACCGGGCGGAAGTGTCTGGGAACGAGACCATTCCATTCCAAGAGTGATTTATCAAAAGGAGTATAAGATTTGAGCGAAACAAGGTTTACTGAAGGCAAGATCATTCTGATCCCACCGCGTGAGTCATAGGTAAGTTACATTGAAATTGAAATTAAATTGACAGTGTTAGCCTATTAGTTACATTAAAATTGTATTTAAGTGTTATTGTCCTTTTAAGCAATAGATTATAAATCAGTGTGTATAGTTCCCTGTGCCTGAAAAAAAAACTAAACCCCAAAACAGCCATGTGTAAAATATGGCATGTGTAAGATATTATTATTATTTTTTTAATTTTTTTTTTTATTAAAAACGACTATTCGGCTTACTCTTATAATATGTTCCTGCTCACGTTTAATTGAAGCTCAATTGACACAATTTATATATAATAGATTTAATAGATTGACCCCCTCCCTCCCCCTCCCCTCTCTCTCAGGTAGGATTCTGCACCTGTCTCGAGAACATTCCATCTAAAGAATTTTTTTTTTTTTTTTTTGCAATGTTTACTTTTAACTGACTCCGCTGGGACTACCAGAACAAGTCGGGATGTGGCAAGTAGACTGTGATTACACTCGCGTCCTCCGGATAATGTGGGAATCCGTATAACGATCCTGCTCCACCAGCAAGACGGATTTGACAGCCCAGCGCTGGAAGCCTTTGTCACGACGCAGAGGCGCTGTACAGTGACCTTTGGCTTACATGGCTTGCCTGGTTCCTTGCATTCTATCCCTGCTGTCAATATTCCAGTTAGGGTCCTCATCGGCAACAGCGTTGGATATGACAGACAATGACAGACAACTCAACTGCAGCGAGGTATAACGACCCCCCCCGACGCTTTCCTACGTGCATGTATGCCATATATTGCCCATGTATTGGAAGTGCACCTATACATATTGGCTTCATAACGATATGACAGTTATAGACTTGATGCAACCTTTAGTTTCAATTGGCACGATATCTCCCTATTATTATCTTGTTTTAATAAACTTCAAAGGAAACATTGAAAGTAATATCAGTAGATGTTGATGAGATGTGAATGTAGCAATTGTATAAACGTATTTGAAGCAAAAGTTATATGTTGGCATCATTACATGCCATGCGTCCGTGCTCACCTGTCTAATGATGAGGACATAGATCTATTCAGGCATCATGGAAATGTAGTTATTTTCCAGACTCCAGGAATGTCTGCCTCAACAGAGATGAACTGTTTGAGAGAATAGTCCCTTTTACCAGACAGACCACATTTCCCAGATAATCAGTGCATTTGTTAATGCGAGTGTGTTTTTATTTGTATTTGTACCATGTCTGCCCCTGGGCTGGCACTGTGTAGTATATCTATGTGTGTGTACTTATATGTAGCCCACATGTGTTTTTCATCACATGCAAATGAATGTGCCTTTGGGGTTTTTTAAACGGATCATTGGAAGGAAAATGTAAATTCTAAAGAGGAAAAAAACCCACACACAAAGGCTTCTACTTCTCTCTCAGCACCCCTGCTTTGAGAATAAAGCCATCTCAGTCATCTATCTGTTCAACAACAAAGTAACTGAACCATAAGAAAGTCACTTTCCACAACTCTCTGGTAATCTGATATCTGAAGTATTCAGCTGAGTCATTGCACGTTACACATTTGACAATTTCAGTTTCAATTTCAATTTCAGACAATTTCCTAGATGGAGGCTTTGATTGACAGGTGCAGTGTAGAACACAGCAGCTCTCACACAGACCAGATCAGAGTTCTAGAGCTCATTACTAATGAAGGACTGGGCCTGGGCATGACATCCAACACCAGGGCTTAAGTGTTCTGTTTCCACTGGTGACTGTTGCCAAGGATACAGTTCTAGGGGGCAAGGTTGGGAGGTTTCACTTTTTGTGTGGTTGTGTTACGGTGGATTGAAACAATACCTCTCTAGTCCTATAAGCCAATGGTCAAGTATTTAAATGGTAACAGAGTTTATACAATACTGTGTATGCATGTGCACATTGTCACAACCATATAAAGATGTTTTCTGTATGGTTATTGTGTGTTTTATGATTCTCTCTCTGCTCTCTTTGTAGGGCTTGTATGACTGCAGTATGAACGGTGAGACCACACATAAGATATCATAAGTATAACATTTTGTATCACAGGCCAAAATACACAAGTTTACCCATCTCTTTCTCCCCTGCTCTGATCTCTGTGTATTTCAGATTGTGTCCTCCCTGATGTGGAGGGTCCTGTAACTGTTAGCAGACTGGACCTAAAAGTATTACTATGCTGCACGGCAGACAGAAAACACTGCAAACCTTGCCTGCAAATCCAGCTCTTCATCACAGTTACAGGTAAGCCGACAGCTACTGTTACAGCATCCAACTGCATCAGGCTCCCTCAGGCCTCAGGTACTGTGACACCTACAGACACAGTGATGTACAGTACAGGTATCTGCCGGTAAATTCTACAGAACCAAAAAAAAAAAAAATTGTAATTCTTCCTTCTTCTAGCATTGTGACTGCCAATAGCCCCTGGTCCTAGCATAGATTACTGGATAGATTACTTTGGATAAAGGCGACCGCTAAATGCCATCAATGTAAATGTAATGCTTGACCCTGACCACAACCCTAACCTAACCACATTCCTAACCTTAATGCCAACTCCAACACGACGTCACTGTGCCTGGGACCCCTGCTGCCTGCTGGAGCTGAATAATGTTGGACAGCTTGTGTGTTTGGTTCTGTGGTGTGTTCTTGTGGTTTTTTAACTTAACAAACATGCCATTCTCAGCTGTGGCACCATGGTGTGTCAGTTACGTTCACTGGTTGTTTATTAACTCCCGCCAAATGACTGCAGCATGAGACCACACAAATGATGACATCATAAGTATAACATACTGTATCACAGGCCAAAATACACACGTTTACCCTTCTCTTTCTCTCCTGCTCTGATCTCTTTGTATTTCAGGAAAATGTGATGGAAACATGAGTTAATGTTAATTTCTATGTCTTCTGTCACAGAACAGCATGGAGACCAGGACATGTCTGGTGATCATAGTGAGGAACATGAAGGTTCCAGGCATAAGGAAGTGGAAGAAGAAGGGAGCGGTGGGGAGATGCTAATTAGCCCGACAAGTAAGGACACACACACGCACACGCCCGCACACACACACACAAAGTAGGCGGATTTTGGTGGCGCCGGCCTTGATTTCAATGTGGATAACTAATTACAGTTGAATGAGCCTGGCGGACATCCTGAAGAAGTCGCACCCTCACCATTTGTCAATTCCTTTGCGATTGTAATGTGTCTCACACTTTGTCCTTTGTTTGGGAATGATATTTAAGTAGAGGGACAGCGAGATATTCTTGGAGTTTTGGGTTAGGCCCGTCACGGGCACCATTCTCCCGTGTTGTCCTTGACGCACGTTAATGTATGGTTAAAACTTAGTCATATGTTGCTTTGAAACTGTTAAATTGGTTATTTTGTTGATACTCTATTCGCATTCTTCCTATGTGCATTAATGTGATGTTGTGCGCTAGATAAAGGTTATGTTAATACAGCACGACATAATCGCGACCAGGTTCTCCCATTTAATGTCAAACGTTAACATGCATCGTTAACGACACGTAGAGTGAGTCATCAGTTTCAGATATTTGCCTGAGCGTAAACTCCTCGTAATCCGATTCATTTTAATTTGAGGACATGGTAAAAATAGCATTTTGGGTATTGTTAATGGAATGTAGGATTACGATATGATCGATTGTCTGTCACACAGGGATGAGCAAAGCATTATCAATCATGAAATATCTTTTGGAGACAGTAGTGTTAACTTGTGTTAGTTGGTCATGTGACCACTTGTGTTGAGTTTGTTCGATCGTGTCCATAACTGTTAGAATTAATCACTGGGAATAAATGTCTTATGTTTGACCCATCATCTATTCCTCAGGGTTTTATTTTCTTATTCTAGACACACACACACACACACACACACACACACACACACACACACACACACACACACACACACACACACTTCTACAGTACTGTATACTGTTCCTATGTGTTACAGAAGCTTCAGTCAGAGTGTGCTACAGCCACCCACACTTCAACCGCTGCCTGAAAGTGAGGTTTACACTGAGCCCTTCTGCTCCGGAGGACCTGCACCCACATGAGGTACCTCTCCTCCTGTCACATTTCTGATTTACATTTACATTTACATTTATGGCATTTAGCAGACGCCTTTATCCAAAGCGACTTACAACAAATGCATGATTGACTAAGTAAGTGAATCATCTATCCATCAGTCATCATAAGAAAAATTAATCTATGCTAGGACCAGGGGCTATTGGCAGTCACAAGGCGAGAAGAATTGTAATTTATTTAAGGAGAGAAACTTGCACAGGGGTGTAGTGGGGATGTACTTAGACTGGAGAGCAGGCTTCACCACTCTCTCCCAAATGTATTAGTCCTGGTCCAAGGTGAGCAGGAGTTAAAATACCTTGCAGAGTAGTTTCAGGCCCTCCCACTGGAGATTGACAGGAATTGGCTTCAAACAGATGGCTTTCAATAGAAACTAGGTCCCAGAGCTTAAGGCAGGATAGCCACAGTAAAATACAACAGCTACTTTTAGACAAGATTAAATTAACTAACTAACATATAGTGTGGCTCAGGCACAAGGACAGGGAAGTGTATCATTAACCAACATATCTACTATTTCTACTGCAATTGTGTCATGTCTATTGTCTTGTGTCCCCAACAATCGTCACTGTCCAACCGTCTCACTTATATTGTACTATGTCACTTATTGTACTATGTCACTTATTGTACTATGTCACTACTGCGTATTTGTATTATTTGTATTATTTGTATTATTTGTATTGTATGCTGCATTGTCAAGGAACCGAGCCCAAGAATTTTACTCCCTGCACTCGTGTCTGAGACGTAACAAATAAACTTGGAGAGAAACTTGAAACTATAAAGCTATAGCAGGCTAGTCTGGGAACCATATTTTCTGAGTGTGTCATGGCTGTAATAGACTGTGTGTATGATTCCTGCAGATGTGGCTGTCCTTGTTGACTGATGGGCCAATCATGTTTGGCAGTCCAGTCACTGTCTCTGTAAAGTCCAACACAGGGACCACCCACAGCGACATCACTGTCCCATCCTTACAAGACGGTAACATGGACACATTGATGACATCCATTCCTTGAGACATATACAGTACATCCCAGAACACATACCTATCTTAACATACTGTAGACACACATTCTACGAAAGCAGTGTATATGCTTTTTTAAATACCTTCTCTCTCTCTCTCAGCCAAACAATCAAGAAAAATCTGGGAAAATATAGGAGCTATTTTAGTCATTGCCCCATGTATTTTCCAGTCATTCCTTGACATGGTCTGCACCTCTCTCCCTCTCTCTCTCTCTCTCCCTCTCTCTCTCTCTCTCTCAGCTTGTTCTCCAGGCCTAGACGATATTGTGAAAGAGTGTGATGGTAAGTTGCATTCTAGTTATGTTGTGTAATATTTCCTATGGCTATAGTTCTCTGCATCACCCTGCCATGCACAGCACTTCTGTGTGAGTGATCACTGATCATGTTCCGTGAATGAGTTTTATTTCACCATGACAACCTGACTGATCTACATCACACACCATGTCTCAGCCCCCAGGCTTAGCGCCCAGATTGATCAGGGGAAAGGTGTGGTTCTGCTCCAATTGGACGGCTCTAATATGACACAGACCAATGAGATAGGCATGTGTCAAATGTTCGGACCTGAAGATTGCATGTACCAGGAGTGGGTCAGTAAATCTGATATCACTCAAGCTCCTTGAGCATTTCCTACAAATGTTAATTGAGTATTGGATCGACTTTATAAAGCACCCAATATAATTACTTTTTGTGCTTTTTTTTCAGCAAAGGGACCAAAGACAGATGATCATTCCTTTGAACTCAATCACACCCTGCCTGTGCTTCCGGGTATGTGTGGCTTCAGCTCAGCATAACAGTTGTACCTACAGTTAGGTCCGGAAATATTTGGACAGTGACACAATTTTCATAATTTTGGCTCTGTACGCCACCACAATGGATTTGAAATGAAACAATCGAGATGCAATTGAAGGTGCAGACCGAGAATGAATATTTGTCATTGTACACACCTTTCTCTCTACGTCAGGTTTGGTGGAAGGGAAAGGACCGTCGCAGAGAAATCTGCCCCTTCATGAACCAACAAGGTGATGTGACCAATCAGATTTCGGTCCTGTTTTAACCACAGTGGTCAGAGATCAGTCAAACAGGGCTATTCCTCAACGCTTGGTGGGATAGTGGTTATAGACCAAGTTAGTGATCAAAAGGATAGGTACCTCCTCCACGCCTGGAAGACCTGAACCGCTCCTCAATATTCTGTATCCTACCGCTACACAATGCTAATATGCTGACAGCGGCTAACACTGCTATGCCCTTTCCCTTTTTAAGAGCTGTTCAGAAGGATGTTGGACAACGTGTCTGTGTCTGTGGTGGAGGTGCAGACGAGTGACCAGAACCGCACTGCGCTGCGCTGGAATGTGACTGCCCCCTGTATGCTAGAGGGGGAACTGTGGCTGTGCAGGAAGGCATCAGCAGTGGGGGGGCAGTGTGAGGAGGTGGAGGGCTCCAGACAGATGCTGCACAACCACACACACGCCGGGTGGAACACCAATCTCCATGGACACTGGGTAACTCCATTTGTGTGAGCTGTTGGTCATAGGGACAGATCCAGGAGTAGTACTATGTTGGTATAAAATTGGTGGATCAGCTTTGAAAAAAAAAAAAAAAAAGTGTTCTATTCTAGTTCTCAATAGCATTGCCTGCATCATTTCTAGTCCCTTTTTTAATATAGATATTTGTTTTACAATCTTGCTATGACCCTATGGCCTTGCTTATACCCTGTTTGTGTCTTCTTCTTTTTTTTACAGAAAAGGGGAGAGTTCATTAATGTCAGCCCCCATCCTGCTCTGTGTGTTCAGGTAAATGCAGTGGGCAGGTAGTGCATATGTAAAAGTATATGTATGTAAGATGCCTCTGTACAGTATGCTCATGTGTCTAAAATTCTCACCTGGTTCTTTTTGTCAAGATGACAGTACAGGGGATACAATCTGACCGGGGGCCCCATTGCCCATTTGAAAGTAAGTTAAAAGGTCATCAATCAATCTGATTATTTATACTTGTTAGAGCTATCCCTGGCATATCAGTGTGAATGGGATGGATTAGGTTGTGTGTGTTAAGCTGTGCTTCACAGCTCAATTTTTGTTCATCTGTATCTCTCTATCATGCAGAACAGATTATAATTCCATTACTTAAGAGGATATGTGGCAGAAATAATAGATACAACCATGGATTATTAGGCTTTGATGCACAGCTGTAATTAATTAGACATAGCCAATCACCACAATGTTTGGAATCCTATTCACTGATCATCTACTCATCTACAGTATTCTCTGAAATTACCGTAACGTAGTCACAGATAGCAACAGATCGTTTGTAGAGGACTTCATTGGTGTCTCCTTTCCACCAAGACACATGTCTTTAACTCACCAACTGCCAAAGTGTTCCGGAACACTCACCACCTAGGCTG
Organism: Argentina silus; assembly: GCF_951799395.1. Lineage (NCBI taxonomy): Eukaryota > Metazoa > Chordata > Actinopteri > Argentiniformes > Argentinidae > Argentina > Argentina silus. Next base: position 20,897,774 of record NC_139662.1, read on the forward strand.
CCAAGTGTTTCATGTGGTATTTACCTAGCAACAACACTTTGATTGGCTACAAAATGAAGCATGATAACTTGTGCATTTTTGGTGAATAAAGTCACCCTCGGCACCCTCGGCACTTCAGAAATTGTTGACAATTTCTGTGACTTTATTCACCCTTGGCACTAAATGAGTTAATGACCTTCTCTGTCCATGCGTAGCAATGCTAATGTGTTCACCTGTCTCTTATAGCACCGCGGGGGCGATGGAGCCTGTATCTTCTGATTGGGGTGCTGTTTGTTTGTCTGGCAGTACTATCGGCCTACGTCATTCAAGGTGCCCCAAAAGGTTAGCGATGTCTCTATCTGTGATACTGGTAGCCTGAGTGTCAGCCTAATATTTTTTTTCAGACTGCCACCCAAGCTATGACATCACAGTACTGTACACATCTCCCTCTGAGGACTTTACCATAGTTATGTCCTCTCTGTCTCCCCTACAGGATTCTTGTGGAGATGGTTGAAAGAGGACGATATAAAAGGTAAGATAAGCCTTCAAACATGCCCAAAAAATAAATAAAACAGCACAGTATATAAATCTGTTTGGTTCTTCATGGTATTTCCCTTCTTTCTCCCCCCCCTCTCTCTCTCTCTCTCTCTCTCAGGTGCAGTAGGAGGGGGTCACGTGGTGTTGCTGTACCCTCCTGAAGCGGACCAGGCTCTGCCAGGGCTGGTGTGCCGTCTGGGCTCCTCCCTCTATTCTCTGGGCTTCAGCGTGTCCCTGGACCTGTGGAGCCAGGCTGAGCTCAGCATCCTGGGCCCCGTGCCCTGGCTCCACTCTCGGCTGGACCGGCTGCAGAGACAGGGGGGCAAGGTGGTCCTGGTGCTGACCCAGGCAGCCTGGGAGAGGGCCGAGGAGTGGGGCAGCCTGGGCTGGGAGAGGGACACATCCAGGGGGAAGAACGGGGAGGTGGGAATAGGGGACAGGGAAACAGAGAGGGGGTGTCGTGCCGTGTCGCCGTATACAGACGTCTTCAGCGCGTCACTCAGCTGCATTCTGGCAGACTACCTGCAGGGCCGCGCTGGCGAGCGCTTTGTCCTGGTGCAGTTTGAGTCCCAGCCGCCCCAGGCTCTGGGCAGCGGCCGCCCCCTGCCCGAGCTCTTCCGGGGGCTTCCTCTCTTCAGCCTCCCCTCCCAGAGCCTGGGCTTCCTGACTGAGCTGGCGGTGGGGGGGCGCGGTGGTGGTGGGGCGTCGGCCCGGCGGAGGCGTGCAGGGGGGCTGAGGGCGGCGTCGCGGGCGCTGGCGGGAGGACTGAGAGGGTTCACGGAGGGGTCATCAGTGTTTCGGCTGGCGGGGCTGTCCCGGGACTGTGTCGGGACAGGGGTGGATGACCCCTGGGAGACGGTTCCCCTGCAGCCGTGTCTCACCACTCCACCATCCAGCCCAGACAACTGCCCCAAGACCAGCGGCATGGACTGGGTCTGAGGCCGTCAGCAGAGCGGCTGTGAGAATCTTTTGAGATTTGTTACTGTAGCAAGACCTATACACACACACACAGTCACGCACAATCACACACACACACACACACACACACACACACACACACACACACACACACACACACACACAATCACGCACAATCAAACACATCCAGAACACACATGGTCTCAAAGCCTCTGTCCCGCAAACAAACACTTGTACAGAAATGTGAGACAGGACAGTGGTGCAGAACATTGTCCAAAGCCTAGGATATGACTTGTAAATATTGTAAATCAGTGCTACTGTCTATTCCTCCTTAGGGCCTAAACTGTAAATGTGTACATTCTCAAAAGCCACCCTCATTATCTATGATAGATATTGGTTCTTATTCTAATCGTTTTGGATTGTTACAGTCTTTGTTGATAATGTTGAATTCACTTTTCTAACACTAACTTGGTTGTCATCAATATATTTTGTTCGAATGAATCATATAAATGTCAATTCTCTAATGATTTGCTCAATAAAAAAGTTAAGGTAATGATTCTGCCTCACCAAATGTCTCACTCACCAAAGTATTGTGGCCAAACAAATGTACTGGGATGTAAACAATGTCCACCTGCGCAGGATTTCTGAGACAGGTAAATGATTCTTGCAAGTCACGCCCTTCTGGGTGTCCGGCGGAATAATGATTGGTTGAAGAATGAAGTCCCAGTGGGATTGATTGGGCGGAATCTACTGTAGCCAGCTGCGGTTGAGCTGCAAAGCCCAGCCTGAGTCCCCAGCATCAGCACCGCACTAAGGTGGCCGGCGGGTCTGCGAATGGCACGGTGGAAACATTAAACCTGGCGAACCACCAAGAAAATTGTGTTACGGTGCTGAGGAAGCCCCCAGTCTGTTGCCAGTAAACGTGCTGGGTTGATTCCCAACCTAAAGGTAGGATGCAGTATCAATCAGCTAACGGGCTAGCCGCTTGCTAGAATATTAATTCACCTAGCTAATCTCGCTAGCTTTGTTAGCGACTAGCAAGTGAGTCCGTCTTTCATTCAGTCGAGACAATAACATAGCTTTAGTTGATGTGATGATGATGATGATGATGTGGAGGAAATGGATTGTTCGCTATCATTTCAGGTATATTGCATTGGCATGATGATTGGTAGCGGTTTGATGTGAGAAAGCTAACGGGACCTACTGTAGTTAGCGTAGCTAGCCAGCTTGGTTTCACAGAGCGAACTGCTGATGCCGCTGCTGCCGCTGTGCAGTATGACGTGACAACTCTTGATCGCATCCTAGCTCAAGGTTGAGTCGAGTATCTTATCTATCTATCTATCCAACTATCTGTCTAGAAAGCTGCGCGTCTGTCTTTCTGCCGCTAACAGAGATTTGGGATTTGACATTCGGCGTAGTTTAAATTCAACATGCCCTCGATTAGCTGGCCAGATTACGCAGAACAGGAAGATGCAGACGCTTACAGAAGTGGCACTTGTATCCTTACTTCGATCACTACTCAACCCATCTGACACTGCCCATGATTTACAGATTCACTTTATTTTTTTTATTATACAGCCTATATGACTACTGGTCTTCTAGCCATCTGTTAGACTCAGCAGAGTACATTGACTGAAAATCACCGATGTTTCTTAGAAGCCATCTGTCGTTCACTGTTACGCTGAACAATTGATCTGCTCGTTAAGAACCTCAGACTCCATCATTCACACACCCTGTCTCCTGTCTTCCTCCTCAGTGGCTGAGTGCTGAGCCATGTGGCTGTCCTGGCCCCTCCTCCCTGCCCTGGTGCTGTTCTCTGTGCTCTCTGTGGTCAGAGTACAGACCGCGCCATGTCAGACCTGCCGGAAACTCACCGACAGCTTCATCAAGGTACTGCCACTCTAGTCCAGACGGCGCCCCTATAGTCAGATATGACATGCTTACGCCCGTCAGATCCTTTCATATCTAAGGTTAGGCAAACATGACGTGGCCAACGGATGAGCGACTAGTGGTCAGTTTGGGATAAGTCATCAGTCTTGGTCTCTCTCTATCGCTGTGACTCCCCCTGTCCCTGTGACTTTCTCTATCCCTGTGACTCTCTCTATCCCTGTGACTCTCTCTATCCCTGTGACTCTTTGTCCCTGTGTCTCTCTCTATCCTTGTGTCTCTCTCTGTGTCTGTGACTGTCTCTGTGACTGTCTCTGTCTGTGACTCTGTCTGTAGTTGTGTGTCATGTCTCTACTCTCTGCCTTTTGGTTTATAGGGCCTGGAGAAAACAGCCAATAAGAATTTTGGGGGCGGGAACACTGCTTGGGAGGAGGAGAAGCTCGCTAAATATTCCCGCAGGTATGAGCGGCCTTACCATTCTCTTTGTATTGAGTTGATGTACCTGATACACCAGACTTATGCCTACATTATATTATAGCTTTTTATGTCCTGGCCAATCCACTAGACTTGTGTCAGATTGAATAATCAATGTACCGTCACCTCTGTTTTGATACAAAAGCTTGTTACCTGATGCCTTTGGCTAGAATCAAGTGCTGATTGAAAATGCCAGTTAGGCCAGAGACGATGTTGACATTTTGGGTCAAGGGTACCACAGTGGCCATAGTTCTGTATCCACAATGTTATTGCACAGTATAACTGTGTGTGTGTGTGCGCGTGTGTGTGTGTGAGAGAAAGAGAGAGAGAGATTTTAAGATCCTTATAGGGTGCATGATTGGGTAATCAGAGTAGGTGGAGGTAGGGTCTATGTGTTTTCACTGTCCTGTCTTCGGGTGAAATGCTCCTCTTCTCACCCCTGTCCCCCTCTTCTCACCCCTGTCTCCCTCTTCTCACCCCTGTCCCTCTCTTCTCACCCCTGTCCCCCTCTTCTCACCCCTGTCCCTCTCTTCTCACCCCTGTCCCTCTCTTCTCACCCCTGTCCCTCTCTTCTCACCCCTGTCCCTCTCTTCTCACCCCTGTCCCTCTCTTCTCACCCCTGTCCCTCTCTTCTCACCCCTGTCCCTCTCTTCTCACCCCTGTCCCCCTCTTCTCACCCCTGTCCCCCTCTTCCTAGTGAGACTCGTCTCCTGGAGATCGTCGAGGCGGCCTGTGAGACCTCCGACTTTGACTGCAACAGACTGCTGGAGCAGATAGAGGACCAAGTGGAGACATGGTGGTTCCACAGGTGTGTGTGTGTGTGTACACGTGCGCTTGTGTGTGTGTACATGGGTGCGCTTGTGTGTGTGTACAGGTGTGCTTTTGTGTGTGTGTGTGTGTACACATGTGCGCTTGTGTGTGTGTACACGTGTGTGTGTGTGTGTGTGTGTGCGTGCGCAAGTGAGTGTGTGACTGTTCTACTCCTCATCACTGACCATGTCATCATTGCCACTCTGTGTGTAGGCAGCAGGAGGCTCCAGACCTGTTTGAGTGGCTGTGTATAGAGGAACTCAGACTCTGTTGTCCCCCAGGACGCTTTGGCCCCGACTGCACAGGTACTGAAAAGACACACACACACACACACACACACACACACACATAGCATATGCATACATGTAGTACAACAGAAAATTATGTTTGTATGCACAGACATTTCTTTTTGCACAGTATACAAACACAATATACATATACAGTACCAGTCAAACGTTTGGACACAAACTTGCCAAGATATAAATATAAAACATATTCTGGTTTGTTTAACACTTTTTTGTTTACTACATAATTCCTACATAATAAGTAGTAAATAATTCCTTCATAGTTTTGATGTCTTCAATATTAATCTACAATGTAGAAAACAATAAAAAAAATAAAGAAAAACCATTGAATGAGAAGGTGTGTCCAAACCTTTGACTGGTACTGTACGTATACATCCCATCATATGCTGAATGCCGCTGCAAGTTATGAGTATGTAGTAAATGTGGAAGGTTCAGACCACTTCCCAACGTCATGATGTGTCCTCGGGCTTCTAACCCTGTGTGTGTGTGTGTTTTCATGCTGCAGAGTGTCCGTCTGGCCCTGGAGGTGTGTGTGGGGGTCTGGGGCGCTGCGAGGGAGAGGGGACGCGTCTGGGAGACGGCGAGTGTGTGTGTGACCCGGGGTATTCTGGTCAGCTGTGTCAGAGCTGTGCAGACGGTTACTACAGGGAGAAGAGCTCCAATCACACCACACCAGCCTGTGCAGGTACCCAATCACACCACACCAGCCTGTGCAGGTACCCAATCACACCACACCAGCGTGTGCAGGTACCCAATCACAGACGGACTAGCCCGTTGTCAACCTACATCACATGTAGTCTGCCTGCTGCTCAGGAATTAATGATTGTGTGTGTGTGTGTGTGTGTGTGTGTGTGTGTGTGTGTGTGTGTGTGTGTGTGTGTGTGTGTGTGTCGTCGGTAGCTTGCTACCACTCCTGTAAAAAGTGTCTCTCGCCAGAGGCCCACAAATGTCTGGACTGCAAACCTGGATGGCTCCTCCATGAAAACAAGTGTGTGGGTAAGTAGGTGTTTGGGTCTATTTGTCTTTTTTGGCCGTCTGTCTGTCTGTCTCTGTGTGTGTGTGAGTGTGTGTGTGAGTGTGTGTGAGTGCACGTGCCTGTGTTTAACTTCTGTCCTGTGCATGTTGTTTCCAGACACTGATGAGTGTGGCACAGAGTTGGCGCGGTGCCCCTCCAACACCTACTGCCACAACACAGATGGCTCTTACGAGTGCAGAGGTAGGCCGTCCCTCTGCTGGCTGTGCTCAGCGTGTGGTCCATATGGTCAATGTGTCTCTCACTGCTCCTGTTTGTGTGGGGTCAGTAGACCCGCGTTGTGAGCCAGGCCTCTGTGTGTTCTCTCTCCGTCTGTCCCAGGCTGTGACCAGGCGTGTGTGGGGTGTATGGGCAGTGGTCCGGCTCGCTGTAGGAAGTGTGCGCGTGGATACAGGCTCAGGGGAGCTAAGTGCCTCGGTGAGGGGATCTGACCGTCTCAGTTTCTGCCTGCGTGCTGAACTGCTCGGGAAAAGCAGTCCAAGTTTCTCACTTTTTTGTTGTCTCTCGTCTCTCATCTCATCTCTCTCTCTCTCTCATCTCTCTCTCTCTCTCTTTGTCTCTCTCTCATCTCTCTTTCTCTCTCTCATATCTCCTCTCTCTCTCTCTCTCTCTCTTTGTCTTTCTCTCTCTCTCATATCTCATCTCTCTCTCTGTCTCTCTCTCATATCTCATATCTCTCTCTCTCTTTCTCTCTCATATCTCATATCTCATCTCTCTCTCTCCTTGTCTCTCTCTTTGTCTCAGATGTGGATGAGTGTAGTGAGCGAGCGATAGCGTGTCCAGGGCTGAATGAAGCCTGTATTAACGAGGAGGGTTCCTTCCACTGTGAATGTGCTGAGGGCTACGTCCGCAGAGACAGCATCTGTGTGGAGAACCAGCCTCCTAGTGAGTAACACTGCCACTGACTATTCCCTGTTTTTATGCTGTACATGTCCTATTGCTGTTTGCCCCCTACTGTTTCATACTGTAAGGTGACCTTGGGTGTCCAGAAAGGCACCAATCAAATAAAATGTATTATAATAATAATAATAATAATAATTACACTCACTACTTTGCATGGCACACTCCCTACCAATATTCACCAGCCTTTACAAATCCCTGTAGGTGGTTCAGAGAAGGGTCTGTTTGACGACTTGACAGATGACGAGGTTCTCGTCCTGCACCAGATGTTCTTCGGCGTCGTGATCTGCGCTCTCGCAACCCTCGCTGCCAAGGGCGACATGGTCTTCACCGCCATCTTCATCGGTGGCGTGGCCGCCATGGCCGGATACTGGCTGTCCGAGAAGGGCGACCGCGTGCTGGACGGATTCCTGAAGGGGCGCTAGCCTATCAGGAGCCAGGGAAATGGGGGGGAAAAGGGAAGGAACTCCTCTAATGCAAGCCAATAAGAGCACGGAAGGGGGGCGGGATGGCGCCCGCCAATCAGGGATGTACTTACTTTGGGTGTTGGGGTGGAGGCGGGGGATCTGAAGAGATGCCTTGAAAGGGCTAGAGATGATTTTGAGCTTCCTGGGTTCTCCACTTTTTAAACGAGGGACAGTGGACAGACGAGGGTTAAACGAAGTTGGAGCTTCGAGAGATCGGTTGGACGACGGAGACTGTAGCCAAGAACCGTGACACTGGAGAGACGGAGGACACTGACCTGTCTGCACTGAGAAGGGAACTAAACTTAAGCCCTTCGCCTCCATGTAGGGGAGGGGGTTAGGGTGGGGTAAGACCACTACTGATTGTTACTTAAGTCATTATGCATTTGTATCTTCTTCTGGGCAAAACGGTTGCTCTATAAATGATGTCTGTCCCCCTCCACACAACCCAAACCTCTTGGAACTCTGCCACTCTTCAACGCATCATCAATGTCCCCTATACGTCATGTTCACCATTTATTTTCTAGAGTGTGAATGGTAGATGGAGGTTAAGATGGAGGTTGAGATGGGATCACGGGCGGTAGGGCATTCAAAACACTATAGACTGCTGCTATGGATCTGCGGGGAGGATGAGGATGAGGAGGGGGGCAGAAATGTCCCCTTGCACCAGTGGAATGTCCCCTCAACTCTGGGATCCGTCCAACGTTAAACCACTGTTCCTTTTCCTCAGTTTAGGACTTTTCACCTGTGTTGTTTTTTGCACAGAGAGATTCTTGTTGTACTGAATGAATGCATGAGATAAGGATGAGCAGTGGAAGGCGACGCTGTACTGTACGTATTTATTATTCTTTGTTTGGCATGAAAGACTGAACTTTAGACTGCTTGTTAAACAACCCTCTTTAAACTATCAGATTAAGCGTTAAGGACCCGTCACAACTGCCTGTTAGACTGAGTATGTGAGAGAGAGTTAAAGGCAGAAGATTTTATTGTTGTTTTTTTTTAGTATTGTTTTGCCTTCAGTTACTTTTAATGTTAGCTTTTTGAAAAATGACTGACATTCTCTCTGTCTTTCATTTGCTTGTGTGTGATCCATCATGTTTCTATTCAAAGGTTATTTTGGGGGTACGATGAAATGCACAACTTAATTCTTTTAAAGCCACTACATGATCAGTTCATATCCCTCCAGCATTTGTTTGTTTGTTTATCTCTTGTCTTTCTGTAGTTTCCACCGTTTATACCGTACACACAAACAAACAAACAGCTAGGTTTTAATAAGGCGTCCATTTTAATTTGCAACATTCCAGATGTTGTGTTGGTGATGATCTCCCTCACAGGGTACTCATGTCTGGAGGTTTCCTAACACCTGCTGCTGGGTGTGTGTTTGTGTGTTGAGCTTTGTCTGCACATCTTTTGAATTATGATCATTATAAAAAAGAATAAACTGAAACATTGTGGGTTGGTGGTTTTATTTCAGTTGTACAATAGCCTGTTTTACCACACAAACATAACACTGACTTGAAAGAACGTAGGTAGGCCTTATGGTATCTCGTCACTTAGTCCTCCAGCAAGGGAAGGAGAGGTGGAACGCAGCATATGTGTGTTGGATCGATGTTTCTAAGCAGGGGAGGTGAGTGGTTCTATATCAGGGTGCCGCTCCAGTTAATGGGGTTATGGCGCAGCAGTTCTCTCTCTCTCAGGGTCTCCAGGGAGCGAGTAAGTGCCCTGTCCCTCCAGCTCTGCTCCATCAGCTACACACACACACACACACACACGAACACACACACACGAACACGAACGAAAGAGGAGGGTACAAGTGAAAATCTCACACTTTTAGCCCTTTCTACTGGCATATTACAGAACATAGGAACAGTCAGGCTTACAGTTCATTGCATCTACCTCAGTGGAATGGTGTGTGTTTGAATTATAAAGTGAGTGACTGTGTCCCCCTCCCCCCTCCCCCCCTCCTCATGCCCTGTGCCGTGATGCAGTTCACCCTCTTGTTTTCATCGCGGTACATGCTCATCGCTCTGCGGTGTTGGATCCTCTGCTCTCTGTCACTGGCCAAAGCAAGGCGATCCACTTCCCGCAAGAACTCCGCCTCTTTCGCCTTACTGGCCGACTGCAGACTCTGCCCCGCCCTTTTTTCCTCCATTTGTCTTATGAGCTGCTCACGTTCCGCCTTCCTGGCAGACAGACAGACAGTTTATTTTTTTTATTTTTTTTATTTTACACAATTGATGCCGTGATCTCTATCATCTGTCATCCTATGATGCACAGTTTCACCTCCCCTCCCGCCCCCCGCAGCGACCAATGTCATTGGTTCATCTGGTGTTGTTCTTATATGAAGTCGAGGGAAGGCACAGTTTCATCACCATAGCTATAGAACAGGTTTATCTTCATGGTCAGCCCACCTATGTATGCCTTTGGTGGTGTCATGTAGACATGATGAATAGGCCTGCGCCTAAATGTGAGTGCCTGCCCTGATCTGTACATTCAAATGGCCTCCTTTACATAGTGTCACGTTTCACTGGCTAGGAAAGCTGATGTGACAATACAGTACGAAACCTGTACAGCATAAACAAACCCACACAGCACTTAGAGGGTGCTTAGTCTTTCAATTTCCCAGTTTCTTCAAGTGATTTGTGGCCAAGTGGGAGATATGGCTACTGGATAAGCCATGTTATGGAAGGGAAGCCATTTTTAATGAGGGATCAAGCTGAGGAACTCTATCCACACACGGTTGGTTATGCCGACTGAACAAGCACGAAGGGTAGTACCACAGGACTAGAATACAGGTTAACGACACTTGACAGGTGAAGATCCTTTTACCTGTACTCCTCTCTCTCAGAGGAGGTGCCGTAGAATGGCTTCCGCCATACCTGGTGATACCTAAAAGATCCCCAAAGGAAAGAAAGGAGTCATTGTTTGTGCTGTGACCCACCATGATCCAGTTACAATGACCCAAAACAAGTCAGGCGCAGCCCACTAGTAGTGGGGATTTGAGTTCTGTCTGACCCAGAACTTTAAAAAAACACCATCAGATTTACCTGTAGTGCTCTTTTCTCTGCATGACCAGCGCCCTCTGGTGGTTGTGGTGATGTACAGAACGGGTCTCCAGGCTGACAGTCCGTTTGCGGACCAGCGGCGGGTGTAGGGGATCCAGTCTAGGGACACTCTGGAACCAGAGGGATGGTAGGAACACTTCATGCCAAGGCAAGCTCACACTATTATTATTAAGAGTAAAACCTCTCAGATTTTGTGCCCACCTGGTTGACTGTCCATGAAGCAGTGGCAGCTGAGATGGTGGGCAGCGTCAGGGGCGTGACCAGAAGGCAGCGGTTCTGGCGGACAGGTGTGGTATGAGGAATGCACACAGGTGTGGCGGGCAGATGAACAGCAGCTGCGGTGATCAGAGACATCAATCAACGGACGGTTCAATCACTGGTTTTAATGGTAACCCATTCAAACCATCTTCAATCAACATAAAACATCAAAGCAGTTCACTTACGAAGTTTCATTCTGCAGTTCCGACTGTGCCTTGGGTTCACCCGACAATGGAGTCCGGTTCTCGCGCATTGAAAAACTTCAAAAGGGTCAATCCCAATTTAATAAACTCTCTCCTTACAAGTTATATTCCAATCACAGTAAAGTTTGATGAAAACACGCAAGATACTCAATAGTTAGAATGAATAAATAGACGCACCTATACATATAGGCATTGAAATAACAAATGCACTCACTTGAATGTTTTGCGGTGGCAACAGTTGCCTTGGGAATCAGGTTACCCCATTGAGAGAAAGCAGGAGCAGAGCGTCACGCTATGCACTGCTGCCCTCCAAAAGAACGTTTATTAGCATGTGAAAAAGGTCCTGGCGAGCCACAGTGCTGTCAGACTATGTCTGTACAGAGCTCGGACACAAAGACACTCAGGAATCACCACTAAACAAAGCAGACATGTTTTGTATTTCAACAGAGGCCATCAAAATCAGTTGACCATCAAAGTCAAATGCAATGGAAGAATCACAATGCAATCACTAGGCTTTTACAACGTCATAAAACAAAAAAAACATTTATTTAATACAGTCATGTCGAGTAACAGTTGTATTTCTCCAGACCATGCTTCTATCCTGAAAGTGCAGGCTTACTATAAAAGGAGCATTAGCCACATAATCTTCAAATATTTTTAAGAGACACTACTAACGTCAGGTTATAAGCTTAATTAACAGGCAAGAACATTCTTCTTCTGATAAAAACAGGTTTGTGTACAAACACACATGATACATTAACTCATCCAGTTCCTCATACTGTAGATTTACACAGTTGCCTCCATTGTTTCCTGGTTTAGATTCCTAAACTTTCATGGTTCTCCCACAGCCAGGCATGGTACTTGTTTAGCTTGTGGTCCTGGGGATGTACCTATGAACAAACAAACGCACGAACGCACGAACACACACACACACACACGGGAGAACCGTTGACAATAGCTACATACAACACCCAAAACTGTCTTTGTATAAATGTTTGCCTACAAGAACAGACATTCACTCACCTTTCTCCACTCCTCCACACAGAAGATCCTGTAGGAGTCATTGCCGTATTTCCCAATCCCATGCAGCTCTATAGGGTAGCGCCACTGCTTAGTTAAGAACTCGTCTGCATGGGAGAGAAGGGAATGGTGAGACAAACCAAAACAAACCATGGTTTATTTGCCAATCATTCATCAATGAATCAATCACTGTTTGGAATGTAGTATTTCTGTACCCCCCCCCCCCCCCCCCCTGCTCTGGACACAGACCTGGCCTTGGGGTGGCTGTGCTGCTGGGTCCAGACCCTGGCAGTGCATAGGTGAGATGACATCATCATCGGGGTATCCTGTCAAACAGCAGACTCACCTGAGAACCTGATGATGATTTTGGCTCTGAGTTCGTACAGGCCGAGAGGCCTCAACAGCTCAGATATGGGCTCCCAGTCTGCCCCGCGGGTCTCCTCTGCAGACGGGTAACGCTCAAAGAACTGCCACAGTACTGGAATGGCCATCTTACCTGGATGGGCAGTTAGGGGAGGGAGGGAGGGAGGGAGGGAGAGAGGGAGAGAGAGAGGCTTGTTATGGTTGATGTTAGGAAACTGCTTGAAAAAGATGTCCACATGCTTGACTGCATGTTATATGTGTGTGTTTGAGCCTTGCAGAAGTGAGAGAGAGTGTGTGTGTGTGTGTGTGTGTTTTGGTCTCACCACTGGTCTTGTTGAGGAAGATGGTGGCCACTAGGAGCTTCCAGGGGTCGTGAAACAGGGTCTCCTGCACCAGGTGAAAGGGGGAGTGAGGGGGGGTCCACTTCTTGAATGCCTTTCTCCTGGGGGGAGAAAGTCCTGCGTTGGGTTAGGGTTAACCCAATGACTATACCAGACTTAGCAATCAACTCCATCTGATAATGCCTTAAGGTTCACTAAGAAGGTTGTAATGACCATTACCATCTCTCAGTGACTTTGCACTGAAATAAGGACTGGTCTTCCGTTTCTCTACCCACACCTTGGACACCTGCTCTGAAGAGAGAGAGAGGGAACAATGAAAACGCAGACATTGAAAGATATGAACACACTGCATCATTTCATCTACCGATGACTGATCGTACAACGCTTAGCAGACCGTACAATGCTGAGGAAGCTGATATAAACATACTGGTCTGGGAATCTTTCACTGGTGTGCAGCGCCCTCCAGTGGTCCCAGGGGATGACAGCAGCTCTTTATCCTGCACCTCTGCCTGCATGTCCCTCTCAGCCTCAGCCTCAGCCTCAGCCTCAGCCTCAGCCTCAGCCTCAGCCTCAGCCTCAGCCTCACATTCAGGCCCATCCCCTCCCTTTCCCTCTCCCTCTCCCTCTCCCTCCACCTCCTCCTCCTCCCCTTCACCCTCACTCTCAGTGGCAGACTGGACAGTCAGGAGTGGGTTGGGCAGCGGTGAGAGAGGAAGTTGCTCCTGTTGGCCAATGGGAGAGTCCTGTGGGTCAGCAGGCGGGGCCAGCCTCAGCAGCTTCTCTCTCAGCAGCCCTTTCCTCTGGGGGCTCTTCTCCATCACGACATCATCAGCTGCTGCCTCAGACCCGACCAGAAGACGCCTCTCAGAGTCACTATCATCATCACCACCGTACCTCCTCGCTGAGGACTGGGTGTCTCTCTCGACGAGGTCCTCACTGGTGTCCGATGGGTTGCCAGTTTCACTGCAAATCCTTGTAGCCTTTTTGTTGTTCCTCCTGGCCAAGGGAGGTTTCTCAGGGGTCTGCTGAGGTGACATGGTGTCTCTGGCTCTGGCTCTCTGTTTGCATGACATAGAGGAAGTGGCTATTTTAGTGTTATGTGGGGGCTGGATAGATATGCTAGCCTCTTCCATCTTCTCCCTCTCCTCCCCTTCGCTGTTTGCCCTCTCCTGTGTCACCTGGCTGGGCAGTGGGGTTGTTGTCACTCTGCCTCTCCTGGTTGTGGTGAAGTCAAAGTGGTCTATGTGTAAATCCCCTCCTCCATCTTTGAGGAGGAAGGCTTGCAGACGCGCCCTGGACCGGAACCTCTGTCCCTGGGGACTACAGACACAGAGAGATCGGTTACCTCATGTGGTACTAATGATCCTACGATCTCACTGATAGTAGTTATCACTTACAACATTCCTCTTAAGGGGAAATATGTGAGGTAGAAACAAAATGTTATTATAGTCTAGTTTTTGGAGGTGTTGAACATTTAACAATAAAGCTTGAGAGACTTATCTCTTGTGAAAAGACTTACTGGGGAGGCCCATGATTTTCATGATTCTGGTTTGCAAGCAAATAATAAACACTTCATGTTCTGTATGAGAGCATTTGACACAAAAAGAAAAACAAACATTGAGTCACCTTGTTATATAGACGTCCATTTTGCCAGCTGTCTTCCCAGTTTTCCTCTGTTTCACTACTCTCACCCAGCCCAGCGGCATTCTAGATGGCTGGCATGACTCCCTCTCCTCCTGTCTGTGTTGCTGGTTCCTAGACCAGTCATCATCTGCACTGGGATCCGTCCCAATGGCCACTGTATTGGGTCCTGCTTGTCTCATTGTTGCAAAGTCTGTGCCAAGAACAGCTACAGTGTCTGTTTCTCCATTAAGGGTAGAGTGTCCATCACAGACTGTGTTGTTTGTGTTGAGATCTGTGTTTTTGAGCCTGGTTGTGACAGTGTCGTCAATGTTCGAGGCACAGGTTGTCGGAGCAGTGAGCTCAGTGTCACAGTCTGTATTAGAGCTAGTTGCCATGGATCAAGAGGCTGAGATCCCCTTGTCAGAGGTTATGCTCGCTCTCTCTCTCTCACCTGGAGCTCTGAGCAAAAAGAAGAAAGGATTTTAACATATTTCATTCTACACCATGACATCAGCATGAGATTGCTGGAATGCAGAACAGCACACACATTTTCAGACATATTCATATCACAAGAATTAGTAACGGTACTCAATTTGAGCAAATGACATATTGTGATCTTTAATTTACATGTTTAAGAAGGTCCAGGAGGATGAGTGAGCAGACGCTTACCTTGAAGATGTCAGCAGCAAGCTTCAACCTCCTTCATTCCGTGCAGGAGTGTGTATGACAATGTTTTGAATCTCAATGTTATGCAGATTGCATTCCCCTTTGTGTGTTCACTTAGCGAACTACAGAGACTGTCTACCGCTAGCTACGTAGCAGCTCCCTCCCTGGCAGTCTTTGTTTACATGCACTGACGTGTACTGGGATGGGTAGAGATCTGTAATCAAGAGATCTGCCATTTCTGCAGCTAGCTCACGTCTAATGTTAAAAATCCAGTTGTCAGAGACTCAGGCTATTTGTAGAATTACCTTACGGCTCGCATACATTCATATGCAGTAAAATCAAGCATATCAAACAGCCCGAGAAGTTTCTTTGGCGTCTTGCTCGTCCACATTTGAGACACATGCGCATTCATTCCGCGAAGGCAGAGGCAGCGGCCGTGGCAGCCAGGAAACAGGACGAGTTTGCGCACAAGCAAGCAGATGCTGCCCTGTAAACAGTCCACGACAATCTCTAGCATCCTCAACCTGTTGAACGACAAAACATAACAGTTGAATTTTTTAATAGCCACAATGAGAGCCGTTCCAACATGGATAGACAAAGTACACGACCGTGACAAAGTTGAACAATGGTAAGATTTCGTTTGCGTGCATTTACGTTTCGAGGATTTAGCACAGATGCTACGCTGTCTGCAGGGAATGTGTGGATAGCAACGGCGGTTACTATGCAAGCTACCGTCAGCGCCAGCGGCTCAGCTAGCTAGCAACTCTGGCGAGCTAGCTAGCTTCTTGTTCGGTTCACCTCAAATGCAAAAGTCTTTATATGAACTGTGTAAGCTACCTCGCTACCCCTGTCACTGTCATGATACAGTAGCTAGATCCTATAGATCTAGCTAGCCTCCCCTAGCAATAATACAGCTAATTGCTAGCTTAATACTATGTATGTGCATCAGAGATTTGAGATGGATGCATAAGAGAAACGTATACTGTGCAAAGCTGTACCTAAAGTCTGTAGCTAACTTGCTTGCTAGTAGACAAAAATAAAAGTGGGAGATTGTGATTTTAATCTCATTTGTATTCTCCTTTATAGTATTTATGACTTTGCCTTCAAACCAGATGGCAGCCAACTTATTGTGGCTGCTGGAAATCGTGTTTTGGTAAGTTTTATAAAATGGGAATGCCTATGTTGCTTTATGACTACTGGGTGTGGAACCATGAATTGAAGATTATTAATAATAGTAATATTGCATCATCACCATCTTCATCACCATCATTACCATCTTCATCACCATCATCATCACCATCTTCATCACCATCTTCTCATTTCAGGTGTATGACACATCAGATGGAACTCTAGTTCAGCCCCTCAAAGGCCACAAGGACACAGTTTACTGTGTGGCCTATGCCAAAGATGGTAAACATGACCTACTCACTCAACAGACTAAAATATACTTTTTCAAAATGGTAACACCTGTCAGCAATGTTGTCTCATGTTATCCTTTTATACTTGTGAAGTGTATTGAGACTTGGGAAATGCACTTTAAATAGAGAATGGTTTGATTTGACTCTCATACTGTGCTGTGCCTCTCTACAGGAAAACGGTTTGCCTCTGGGTCTGCGGACAAGAGCATCATCATCTGGACCTCTAAACTGGAGGGGATTTTGAAATACACGTGAGTGTGTCATCATTACATCACACCTCATTACAAGTACTGTATGTTCTACTGACGGCCCTGTTTGCTCACCCACTGCTTTATACTGACTGTCTCTCTGTAGCCATAATGACTCCATCCAGTGTGTGGCCTACAACCCTGTCACTCACCAGCTGGCCTCCTGCTCCTCGGGGGACTTTGGTGAGTACACTGGCTCTGCGCTTGACATGGTCATACCCACACGGGAGGGGTCAAGATGGAGAAGAAGATGTGTTGTAGGAGATGGGGTTTGTGCATCGCTTGCAGAAGGAAGCAGGGTGAAGATACCTGCTCATTGTTCAATGAGCACGTACTCTCGATTTTCGCCATCACTTCCGGAGTGCCACACAGATGCAGAGAGATCGAGGCAGACAGAGAAACCTCTGCTATTGTAAGAGCACCAAGCATCTCTATGATTTGTTTTTCATTTCTGTAGGTCTGTGGTCCCCTGAACAGAAATCTGTATCAAAGCATAAAGTCAGCAGCAAGATAACATGTTGTGGGTGAGTTTGTCATGAACTTTTAATGCCATGTCTGTGCTCTTTTGATAGTCTCTGATCAGCTCACATCACATATTCATATCCTTTTCAAAGCTCTCACAATTCAATGGCACAGATAAAGCATTGTAACCATGTGATGCTGGACAAATCATACCCATTCATTTTTTTGGTCACTTCTGGGTTTAACGCTAGCCCACTGTATCGTACCTGGGATTAACTGTTTGATTTGAACCACAGGTGGACGAATGACGGTCAGTACCTGGCCCTGGGCATGATGAACGGGGTGGTGAGCATCAGGAACAAGAACGGGGAGGAGAAGGTCAAGATTGAGCGTCCAGGAGGCTCCTCTTCTCCCATCTGGTCCATCGCCTGGAACCCCTCAAAGTTAGTCTTTTTAAGCCCCCTGTATCATAACACATAATGGGTTGCATTTATTAATTAGCACTTCTCAGGAGGCATTTGAAATGTGAAAGGTGAAAAAAAAAAAACACGAGTTGGCCACCAGGTGTCAGTGTTTGACTAGGCAGGCTCTCACAGGGACTGGTGTAAGTGGATGCCCTTCTGTGAGGTGGAGGATGACAATGCTGTGGATGAGAGCAGCCTGTTGGAGCAGCTGTGTCTGCTCTCCGACGCCCCCTACAGCCAGAGCAGGCAGAGCAGCAGCAGCAGCTGCAGCAGCAGAGTAGAGCATCTGGGCAGGCAGCTGGAGAGAGAGAGGCAGGCAGAGAGAGCAGGAGAGGCAGACAGGTCTGGGGGAGAGGAGGCAGGGGGGCCACTGCTGGAGGAAGGGCTCTCGTACCCAGGCCACTGCAGCCCACTCAGGTATGGAAGGGAGGAGAGGATTAATAGAAGGGAAAGGGAAAGGGAAAAACAGAAGTAAAGGATGAAAATAACTTTTGAACTAGAATCAACTAGATTCTAGACATTTGGAGGCCACTTGGGTACAGGGATCTCACCTCCTACCGTCCCAGTAGAAAGTAGAAAGAATGTAATGTGTTGTCAGTCCTTTGAAATTGAGACACCTTTACCCCTGTGTTCGTTTGACCCTCCCAGGGATGAGCACAATGACATCCTGGCAGTGGCAGACTGGGGCCAGAAGCTGTCCTTCTACCAGCTCAGTGGAAAGCAGGTGTGTAATACAACACTACAGTATGTCTTAAGGCCACAGCATTTATTTCAGTCAAGTGTCGGCATTCATGCATAAATCAACATTTAAAAAAAAAGTTTTTTTACTTTTAATCAATAAATTGATACTTAAAATGCAATGGCTGAAGCAACAGAACAGCAACAGATTATGTGTTGCAACAGCCATGGCCATTACAACAGCCCAGCTCATGACCACGAGGTACGAGGCCCAACTGCCAACTTAGCAACCAGCGGCTGTACAAAGAAACTCCAGTGGCCTGCGCACTCGATCACTCCTTCCCGTTGCTACGGCAACCAGCAAGGATAACACGTAAACCGCTTAAAGAGCCTGCTGTCCAAATCATAATGTAATGATAACACTTCACTAGACCTTTTAAGACCTGCATTTCCTGTTGCAATGGGGCTGTCAGCCATTATTGAAACCATAACACTCCACTGGAAACGATCCTGTTCAGCGTTTAATAACGACCCCCTCCACTGCCCCCCTTCCTCCCCTATTGCCCTGGGGTAAACCCGTAATTATAGACAGATATGAACAGTTCATTACCCTGCCGTGAAACCTTAGGTTCATACGTTGTCACTGGGCTGTTTATCTGTTTAAGTGAACATGCTGTTTTGATTGCTGTGCTTGGAATAGTCTAACAATAAAAAAATAAAAAAAAGGGTGGTTGTCAAAAAGTGTTTTATTTCAGGGCAAAAGAATGGACTGTCAGGCGGCTCTTTAGCAGGGTGAGGAGAAACAGATGCGCAGAGTCAGGGAGCAGATATGACGTTGCGCAAATGGACTTCAAATGCAAGCACAATAGAGCCTATTTAGAAAAGAGACTTTTTGTACTTTTTTCCCCCCTCCAATCTTTATGGTCAGGCGCTCAAGGGAATGGCTAAATGGACACTAGGCTTTGATGTGTGTCGGGCAGGCCCAGTCTGGAGAAAGTGTGGTTCAAAGACTATGAATATGAGAGAGGCTTCCTTTGTTTTATTGGCTTCTTCTCTGTGCTTCTTTCAGATTGGTAAGGACAGAACTCTGACCTATGACCCGTGCTGCGTCAGCTACTTTTCCAAAGGCGAGTACATCGTCATGGGCGGCTCTGACAAGCAGGCCTCTCTCTACACCAAAGATGGGGTGCGGCTCGGCACCATAGGAGAGCAGAACTCCTGGGTGTGGACATGCAGAGTCAAACCCGACTCCAACTATGTGGTGGGTCACTGTGCTGTGGAGGCATCTCCACAGAAAACCCGTCTCTTCAGGCTACATCTTAACAGTCCTTCCTAAGACCTCTTCACCCCCACTACCCTCCCTGTACTAACCCTAACCCCAACCCTTGAGACCTCTTCACCCCCACTTCCCCCCTGTACAAGTTCTCTCCTGTTAATAAATAATAATAAAAATAAAAATAAAAATAAATATATGCCTTCAATGCTGGCATTACGACTGCCAATGGCCCCTGGTGTGAGCATTACTGTTGGATAGATGATTCACTTACTTAAACAAATGTATTTGTTGTCAGTCGCTTTGGATGAAGGCGTCTGCTAAATGCCATGAATGTAAATGTAAATGAGGCACCAGTCCTGTATGGGAGGAGGTCAAATCAGGCCCCTATAGAGTTCTGCTCCATTTCTAGAAACCCTAAGTTGGTGACAAGTGTGTGTGCGGTGTGCGTGGGCGTGTGTGTGTGTGTGTGTGTGTGTGCGTGGGCGTGTGTGTCTGTGTGCGGTGTGTGTGTGTGTGTGTGCGGTGTGCGTGGGCGTGTGTGTCTGTGTGCGGTGTGCGTGGGCGTGTGTGTGTGTGTGTGCGGTGTGCGTGGGCGTGTGTGTGTGTGTGCGGTGTGCGTGGGCATGTGTGTCTGTGTGCGGTGTGAACTGAACTGTATCAGAAGGCTGTGATGTAAAACAGCGATGGCAAGTTGTGAGACTTGTGGTGAAAAGTCTGACGTAAAAGCTGGAAATAATATCATCCTGTCACATCAAGTGTTGATTTGACTTTTTTTTTTTTTTAACAGCTGAGATACTGTATTCAGAAATTGAGACGCGTGAGCTGTATTTAGCTTTGAGGAAAAAGTACAGTATCTGTAATCATATGCCAACGTAATCTCTGTAACTTCCTTCTCTTTGACTATACTTAAAGGTCCAGTATGTAACATTCAAGCTTTCTAAAAGCTTCCTAAGGGTTGTTATGACTATGTTTAATTGGTAGTGATCGGGGAATGAGATCCCTTGAAATAAATATTTCATTTATGAACGCTATTTTGGTCAGGAAAATGGAGTGTCCTACCCTACATATAAATATATAAACAGGTTTTTACTGCCAGGGGTGCTCTAGGGGAGGGGCCAGGGGTGTTCTAGGGGAGGGGCCAGGGGTGTTCTAGGGGAGGGGCCAGGGGTGTTCTAGGGGAGGGGCCAGGGGTGTTCTAGGGGAGGGGCCAGGGGTGTTCTCGGGGAGGGGCCTGGGGTGTTCTAGGGGAGGGGCCAGGGGTGTTCTCGGGGAGTGCACTCACCAATTTTCGCTATTCTGTCTCTGGTGGCTGCCTCTTCAAATCGTACCAAAACAAAACAGCTAATGTCCGACACTGCAAGTCCATTATTATTATTATTATTATTATTATTAGTAGTAGTAGTAGTAGTAGTAGTAGTAGTAGTATTATTATTATTATTAGGGAGGATGTTGTTGTTTGGAACTGCGATTTTCCGTCAAACTTACACCCTGCTCCTTTAACGAACAGTGATGACGCATGCGTTATGAGAGGGTATCAGGTGCTGGCGTTGTTCCATTGTGTGAGATGGGGCCCTAACAACAGGAACACTGCCTCTCTCAGTCTTTTCTGGGAAGTGTTAATGGGATACACTGATACATGTTGTCACTGTGTTCGCTCCTCTCCGTAGGTGTTGGGCTGCCAGGATGGAACCATAGCTTTCTTCCAGCTGATCTTCAGCACGGTCCACGGGCTCTACAAAGACCGCTACGCTTACAGGGAAAGCATGACCGATGTCATTGTCCAGCACCTCATCACTGAGCAGAAAGGTGAACTCGCTTCTGAACAGAGGACTCAGAGAACCGCCCTCATAAAATCACAGCGTGTTTTACAGATCCGATGGAAGCTCATCTACGCCCATTGGAAGTCTTTCTTCATACCCTTAAACCTGTCATGTCCCTCGGGACCTGTAGACTAATGACCACTGTGATCGAGGTTCTTGTTGGTTGTTCTTAGACTGGGCTTAGATGCCCTGTGCTCACTGTGCTCTCTCCCCCCTCCTCCCTCCCTCCCCCCCTCCCCCCCTCCCTCCTCCTTCCTCTCCATCCCCAGTGAGGATCAAGTGCAGAGAGCTGGTGAAGAAGATCGCCATCTACAGGAACCGCCTGGCCATCCAGCTGCCTGAGAAGATCCTCGTCTACGAGCTGTACTCGGACGACTCCTCCGACATGCACTACCGCATCAAGGAGAAGATCTGCAGGAAGTTTGAATGCAACCTGCTGGTGGTCTGTTCTCAGCACATCATCCTATGCCAGGTGGGGCCCGGGTCCAGTTCAGACATTTACATTTACGTTTATGGCATTTATCCAAAGCAACTTAAGTAAGTGAATCATCTATCCAACAGTCATCATAAGACAAAGTAATCAATGCTCACACCAGGGGCCATAGGCAGTCACAATGCTGTAGGCACGTAATGCAGACTACCCCTGTAGTTGATGTACAATAATACAGTATATAATAATAATATATGCCATTTAGCTGACGCTCTAGTCCAAAGCGACTCATTGCAGCGAGTGCATACATTTTTCAGTATATATGATCCCAATACCTGGGATCCTCCCTGTCTCCCATATTTGGCTTTGTAACAGAATACATTCTACAACCTGTGGGATCTGCTGTAGTAGCTATGCGGTGCCCTACTATGAGTTATTTATAACGGGGACATTCTATTTGTGCACAGAGACTTCACATCATGAGAAATATTTCACTTCTTCCCCCCCCCCCCCCCGGGATTTTCTCAAGTACTTGGTGATAAACAACTTTTTCCCTACGTGCCATACCCACCAAGAACTATTTTGAACCGAATCACAGTGACCTGCGGCGACATCGTCCCATGTAAATTACGCTAATGCACCGTTGACAGATTTTGAAAGAGCCCTGTGGAGACGTTAGCGTGCTATTAACATGATGGAAACACGCTGAAATAGCGGTTAGCGCGGCGCTGCTACTCCAAACGCCCCCAGAGAGAGGTCAGAGAGGACCCAGTGGCTCTCCAGATGTTACTGCCTCTACTGTAAAAGGCTCCAGCTGTGTCGGTGCTGTTCATCTCGGGGGTCTGTCTGTCTGTCTCTCTCCCCCCCCCCTCAGTCAGTCCTCAGGCCCAGACAGCGTAAGTGAGACAGAGAGGAGCAAGAGGGCACGACCACAGTCTGTGAAAGCGCGGTGTCTCTGGTGGTTTCACTCTGCTTCGTGTCTCTGGGGTTTGACAGAGAGGGAAAGAGGGAAAGAGGGGGGGGGGAGCTGCAGCAGCAGCAGCTATAACACACTTGTTATTTCCCCGTTTAGTCTGTGCCTGTGACAGAGGTGCTTTAGATCAGGCTCTAATTCCCCTCCTACAGCTTCATGCCTCGCTGGTTTTTTCTCCTCTGACAGGGCTGCTTGTCTGTGTCCAATCAAACCCCCGAACTTCAACTGCGTTTCTCACACGTCGCGTTTTCACACACACTTCACAAGACGAGGTGGTAAGAGGAGAGAGACACATTTGAGAGCAGATAAAAAAATACAATTAAAGTAATTCTTTAAAAAAAAAATGAAAATGTTTTATTATATTATATTTTTCATTTTATTGGTTAGAGATGGTGAAGAAAGACAGGAAAGTAAGGAGGAGAGGGTCTGTCAGCAGGACATGGACTGGATTCGGTTCCATGCCGACATGGGCATATGCGTGCACTGTAGGCCATGATGCTAGACCGCTGGACCACCCCAGGCCACAGCACAATTAAAGTTAATCAAATGAATACTCTCAGCCCACGCTAAAAACCCAGATGACAGTACAGTATCGTGCCTGTGTTTAATTTCTCGTGCAATTAAACGATATCGTGCCTGTGTTTAATGAGCTGTGTTTGACTTCTTTGTCGGGCTCTGTTCTGCTCTTGCAGGAGAAGAGGCTCCAGTGCCTGTCCTTCACCAGCATAAAGGAGAAGGAGTGGCTGATGGAGTCTCTGATTCGCTACATCAAAGTGATTGGCGGCCCGCCGGGCAGAGAGGGTCTGCTGGTGGGGTTGAAGAATGGAGCGGTGAGTGTCTCTCGGAACCTTAACCCAATGTTTACCTTTACCCGGCACTTAACATTCTAGTTGTTTCTTTCATCATTTTGTACGGTCATAGAGACGCAAACATTCCGGGCGCTTAGTGGCGTAGCAAACTAATGCGCAGACCACGTAATCGCAAGGTTCCTGGTTCGATTCCGACCCTCGACCTATCTTGCATGTCACCCCTCCTCTCTCTCACCCATCCTTCCTATCAGTCTCTACTGTCTCTATGCCAATAAAGCAGAAATGCCCTTAAAAAACCCCCAACATATTTAGATGTTTAGTCTGAATGCCCTATTTGACTAATTTCTGCTTAGAAACCAGAGCCAAACTAAACTGCTTATAACATTAGAAACATAAAGAATTATGGTCCCGTCCAGCTTAAGAGGTTCATATTGTCAGCTGGCATTAGACTCTCACTCTATTAGGCTCTCACTGTTTCTGATCCTGGTGTTTTATCTGCAGATTCTGAAGATCTTTGTGGACAACCCGTTTGCCATCACGCTGCTGAAGCAGTCCACGTCTGTTCGCTGCTTGGACATGAGCACCTCCCGCAGCAAGCTGGCCGTGGTTGACGAACACAACACCTGCCTGGTCTACGACATCAATACCAAGGAGCTGCTCTTCCAGGTCAGGGGGTCAGGGGGTCAGGGGTTAGGGCTCAAGGATTAAGAGCTTAGTGGGGGTCGGTTCATGTTTCCTTTGTGTAACCCCCACCCGGGCTGTCGAATTGCTAGCTTTTTTTTCGATGACGTAGCTGGTTTACATCCGGTATTTGAGGAGACGGTCACACGTGTTGGCAGGTCAGAGGTCGCACAAGTTTGAGACTCGGTAGGAGCAACTTGAATGGGGGGCGACTGTTTGAAACAACATTGTCCCCCCCCCTGTTCTCAACCCCCCCCCCACCCTTTTGCCCTCTAGGAGCCCAATGCGAACAGCGTAGCCTGGAACACCCAGTGTGAGGACATGCTGTGTTTCTCCGGGAGCGGCTACCTCAACATCAAGGCCAGCAACTTCCCCGTGCACCAGCAGAAGCTGCAGGGCTTCGTGGTGGGCTACAACGGCTCCAAGATCTTCTGTCTGCACGTCTACTCCATGTCCGCCGTGGAGGTGCCTCAGGTGGGCGTGTCCCCAGCCGAGTCAGCAGTCATCGGTTGAGTCGTGAAAAATGTCTTCGGTCTTGCGGGCTGGTTTTTGTGATACTCGTTAGCATTCGATGTTGGTTTGCCTAAGTTGTGGCGCGGTTGCCGTTGTTTTGTCGTAGGCTGGTTTATTCATTGTTTTGTGTTTTTTAGTGTTTGTGTTTTCTTAGGCTGGTTAATTGATTGTTTGTTTCCCCCTCCTCCCTTCTGTCCAGTCTGCTCCTATGTACCAGTACCTGGAGAGGAAGATGTTTAAGGAGGCCTACCAGATCGCCTGTCTGGGGGTGACTGACAGTGACTGGAGGGACCTGGCCACTGACGCCCTGGAGGGGCTGGACTTTGACACAGCTAAGAAGGTCAGACACACACACACACACACACACACACACACACACACACACACACACACAAGAGCCAGTGACTGCCATGCTCCTGTCCAGCACTAGATGGTGCCGCCTGATGCCCTTACGACTGTGTGGAGAGGAAAGCAGGGCTGGAAAATATGATGAGAGAGGATGCTGCAAATAGCTCCTTCATGTGTCTCGTGTCTCTGTCTCCTCCCAGGCCTTCATCCGAGTGAGAGACCTCCGCTACCTGGAGCTCATCAACAGCATTGAGGTACAGCAACCTCCCCGGACACGAACTAAGTGTCAGTACTGATTGTATTACTCCCAAGTGTCAGTACTGATTGTATTACTCCCAAGTTCAAAGCGTTTGTCACTATATAAAAAGAATAAGCAGAGCAAACTGAGCTTTGATCGGGACAGGGTGGAACACAGTAGATTTACTGGCGGGCCAGAGACGGCCAGAGCCGGCCAGAGCTGGCCCCGACATCAAAGGGAGACAATAGGCACGCATTACCCTCATTAAGCATTTAATTACTGGGCTTTCTTCTGGCCCTCACTTCAAACCACGGCATCAGGGAGTGGCCTACCTCCCATA
>NC_139662.1:20930817-20933317 GCF_951799395.1 Argentina silus
GTTTGGGAGTGCTCCTTACATTAACCAGCAGCAGCTGACTTTGGTTTTATCCTTCTGGCCGCACTGATAAATATTTGCCGCTAACGTGTCCTGACCCCACCGCTGACTGGTAGGACAGACAAGGTCAGCTGCAGGGTCACCTCCCTGAAGCTGCTTCTAATTAGCCGCAGATACCAACATGAATAATAGGAATAATAGGAATGTTCATTACCGCTCTGCTCCCTGAGTGCCAGGCTGTTTGACCTTTGGGAGCGGCATCTTTTTTTTGCTCCTCTTAAATGACTTATGTTTGTGGTTGAAAAATTAAAAAAACATTGTGTCATATACGTTAAGTACAAATCGCCCCCAGGCATGTTGATGAAATAGGTGTGTGTGTGTGTGTGTGTGTGTGTGTGTGTGTGTGTGTGTGTGTTGTCAGTCATCAATGCTTTAAAACTCTGGCAGCCTGAAACTGGGACTGTGTAATGGCAAACGGGTCAGCTCCTACCTAGCTCAGGGAGGCTTCTCAGACACAGCAGGGCATGTGGCTGTGGATGTATTACATTGAACGTAAGGTGTATGGAATAGCCCTGTCTTCCACAGCCTTCATGTACATGCTTTTCCTTCCAGCTTTCCAGAGTCCAGCTGCAGCTCAGCATGAATGTTATGTGGCTCCATTACAATTAGTGATTTAGTGAACAGGCAGAAGTATTGCACTGGTCACCATGGTCCAGCACCGACCCGCACAGGGCAATGCTCTATGGCCCACTATTGTCAAAGTCGGGTACGCGTACCCCCGGGGGTACGTGGATCGATCTCGGGGGTACACGAAATACATCTGTGATTTACCTTCCCAAACAGTCCTGTTGAATAGCCGACTGCAGTCTCAGTACCAAAAATAAATGCATGCACCCTATCCAACAGAATAATATTATCACAATGTCTAACATGTAAGGGATGATGTTCATAGAATATCAATTAGGCTACAAAATAACCGACAGGGGGTACATGACTGTTAAAGGTTTGGGAACCACTGCTCTCTGACATATGGTAATATTATAACACTCTGCTTCCCTTCCTCCCTCTTTCACACCCATCCTCCTCTCCTCTCCTCTCCCTCCCTCCCTCCCTCCCTCCCACCCTCCCACCCTCCCTCCCACCCAGCGTTCCACAAGGCGGGCAGGCAGAGTGAGGCTGTGAAGGTGTTGGAGCAGCTTACCCACAATGCCGTGGTGGAGAGCAGGTTTAATGATGCAGCGTACTATTACTGGATGCTGTCTATGCAGTGCCTGGACATCGCCAGGGGTGAGGCAGACCACTGACACAAACACACTGCTCACCAGCTTAATGGTTGGTGGTTGAATTTGGTGTTTAATTTTCTGTGTGCGGTTTGTGTGTCTGTGTGTCTGTGTGTCCGTATGTGTATGTGTGAGTGTGTGTACACGTGTGTGTGTGTGCGTGTGTGTGTGTGCGTGTGCGTGTCCGTGTGTGTGTGTATGTGTGCGTGTGCACGTCTGCCTGTGTGTGTGTATGTGCATGTCTGTGTGACAGAAATCGAAGACAAGGCCAACCAGATGATGGTGAAGTTCTACCATTTTCAGCACCTGGCAGAGCTGTACCACGTCTACCACTCCATCCAGCGTTACACGGTAAACCCCCCGACGTGCCACGAGGTAGGGGCCCAGGAGAGGAGAGGACAGGGCTGAGGACCAGGAGAGTTCCCCCGGAAGCTTGATGCCCTGTTTGACTTATTTCGGCTAAAAAAAACAGACCCAAACTAAACCGCTTATAACATTAGAAATATGATGATCAGCTGCAGGAAGCAGGATTCCATTTGATGGGTAACACCTTGAGGTTTTGTGCGGATATGCTCAGATCACAGTTCAGAGCAACGTACTACACATGACAGATAAAGTAAACAGTAATCAAATTAATACTCAAATTAAAGCAGAATTTGGGCCTAATTATGAGCCCGTCCGGCTTAATAGGTTAAGACATGAGGCAGTTTAACACATGATGAAAGGGTTGAGTGCGGTGGGGCCAGACAGAAACTAAGGAAGCAGAATTTCTGAGAACGTTTCCAGAAGTCATTCGCAGTAAGGAATTCCAATTGAATTTGTCCAAATTAAACCAGATACGGCCGCAAAACATAAACAGATACAACTTTATTAATCAGACAGAGAGACGATGCTGTTAAATTTCCCTGCAGATTCTCCTTGACAGCCCCAATCACCATGGCTACCACCCCTGTCACCACGATTACCACAGTCCACATTCTGAACCTGCCCTGACCCCTGTCTCCATGGTTACCCGCACATTGATTAATCATGATTGCCCTTCCACCAGCAGGACCTCCAGGAGTCCCCCGGCCACGCCTGCCTTAAAAACAAGCTATGCCTGGTTACGAGGCCTCTGTCTGGGCTGGCAGGCATGCTGTGGAGCCCCTGGCTTGTGTCAATAGTGTGTCAGTAGTTCTCTCTGTTTGTTTTTACAGTCCTCTGCTCTGGTCACACCCCTGAAG
>NC_139662.1:20938317-20948305 GCF_951799395.1 Argentina silus
CGTCAGCATCACCATGTGCCCTTCCTGCTTCCAGGTAAAGCAGCCCATACACACACACACACACACACACACACACGCCTACTCTGGACTATTGTCTCTTCCATTCCTGTGTTCCGTGTCTCCTGTAGATGTTCCACAGTGAGGACTACGAGCTGTTGGTGCTGCAGCACAACTGCTGTCCGTACTGCAGGAGACCCATCGATGACCCCAACTGACCTCACCCCCCCACTGGTCCAATCACTTCACCCACCCTCCTCCTCCTAATCTCTCTATCGCTCATCCACATTCCAGTTTGATTGTTTATTTCGTCCCCCCCCCCCAAAATGTTTATTATCTGGAATCAGTTGGACTAGCTGTGGTTGAACATTCCAGTCTGCGGTGAGTGTATGCAGGCTGATTTGGGGTCAGTTCTTTTGAGCAGTTTTTGGTTCATCGTCACCCCTTCCGAGTCAGCTGAGGTTGTCCTTTATCTTTGAGACAGATTTGGATGTTGGAGGTTTGTTTGGTTGTCCCTCCGCCAATAACTCTGTGTTATGTGTTTTTCTTGAAGTGACGGTTTGTTGATGGTTATTACAGCCCGTAACAAAAGCGCATCTTCAGCTGATCAACTTGATAGGATTAACGGGATCAGATTACTCCCGCCTATCACAGAGATTACATCATCTTAAAGGGACAGAGAACGTACAGCGGGTCTATATGAAATAACTCCCTGATTAACTCACTACATGTATTTATTGTCTGTACTGTATGTGGTGTGTCACACTTTGACCTACGTGTGTCCTTGGAACAAGACTTCTCTGTCACACAGAACTTATTTTAGTGTGTGATGGCTTGGTTGTTCTGGCCTTGTATGGTTTAAGAATGGATTTCATTGTATTTTTGTATCATTAAAGTGAAAGCACTTCAGCTTTTTTCAATGAAAAGTTTCTGTATGCTCTACTTTGGTGCTTGTTTAATGGTAAGACCTTGTGTGTTTCAGTGTTAGGATTGTGTGTGTGTGTGTGTGTGTGTGTGTGTTTCAGTGTTAGGATTGTGTGTGTGTTTCAGTGTTAGGATTGTGTGTGTGTGTGTGTGTGTGTGTGTGTGCGTATTTGCAGTGTGTTGATCTCATTCTCAGTGATCCTTGGGCGCTCTGTCTGACAGCCTCACAGTTCTTACACCAGACTTATTACCGTCTCACAGTTTGCCACAGGATTGGTGTGTGTGTGTGTGTGTGTGTGTGTGTGTGTGTGTGTGTGTGTGTGTGTGTGTGTGTGTGTGGTGTGTGTGGTGTGTGTGGTGTGTGTGTGTGTGTGTGTGTGTGTGTGTGTGTGTGTGTGTGTGTGCCCCACAGAATAAGCCAAACAAAGCACTTCTTGTTTGTATGTGTGATCCATAGAAATAGAAAACGTTTGCGGTTTTCTTTTCCACCCTAATTTGGGGACCATATTATGCAGCGGTTAAAGCTTAAGGATTAGCTTACCGCTGATGCAAATGAGCTGGAAAACTCTATAAATTACATTGACAGCCATGTACAGTCTGTTGCATAAACTGTTGAGTCCACACTGACGGCGCTTGGCGTTGGAGTTTGGGTCGTGTGGGCAGGCGGGGTCAGAGGTCGCGCCAGCATGCCTGCTCTTGTCTCGCTTCAGCAAACGTCTTCATGACGCATTGTCTCGTGTTGATGACATAGACGTATGACAGCTGTAGGTAACAACCCTTGTCTTTGAGCTTGCTGTACACAACATACACACGTATACTCACTATACACAAGGTGTTTCACTTTCCCCTGGGATTAGTGGATACGGTGTGTGTGTGTGTGTGTTTGTTTGAAAGAGAGAGTGACCTAAATCTGTCCATGCTGATACCCAAGTCCATGCGCCTCCCTAATCCTAGTGGGCTGTTAAAAGGAGCTGCGCCCGCCTCGGGGGGCTGCAGAGCACGCTACCTCTCACCGGCAGGATCTATCCATCCATCCATCCATCCATCCATCCATCCATCTATTCATCCATTCATCCATTCATCCATCTATTCATCCATTCATCCAACCTTCCAGCAAGAACATTTTATGACCTATCTTCTCTCAGAGGGGGAACAGCGCTTCCTCTCTCTTTTCTCAAAGTCCCAGAGGGGATAGAGACACACACACACACACACACACACACACACACACACACACACACACACACACACACACACACACACACACACTCCCATCAACAGCAGCAGCCATGAATGGCACAATGGGGCCCAACTTCTACGTGCCCATGTCCAACAAGACAGGGGTGGTGCGGAGTCCCTTTGAGTACCCCCAGTACTACCTGGCCGAACCCTGGAAGTACTCCCTGGTGGCCGCCTACATGATCTTCCTCATCATGACCGCCTTCCCCATCAACTTCCTCACACTCTACGTCACGGTGCAGAACAAGAAGCTGAGGACCCCCCTCAACTTCATCCTGCTGAACCTGGCCGTGGCCGACCTCTTCATGGTGGTGGGCGGCTTCACGGTCACCCTCTACACGGCCCTGAAAGGCTACTTCACCCTGGGCGTCACCGGCTGCTACATCGAGGGATTCTTCGCCACTATGGGGGGTAAGAGATGAGGAGGCCTGCCTGCCTGTCTCTCTCTCTCTCTCTCTCTCTCTCTCTCTCTGTCTCTCTCTCTCTCTCTCTCCTTCTTTCTCTCTCTGTCTCTCTCTCTCTCTCTCTCTCTCTCTCTCTCTCTCTCTCCTTCTCTCTCTCTCTCTCTCTCCGAGTTGAAACGTCAACCCCGGTAGACTGGATCATGTTGATCTATCATGTACTGTAACGTTAAGGTGAGGTAGGGGTTGCAACAATAATGTATAATATATAATGTATAATAACTGTACGATACTGTCTTTATTGGTATATGTTGTGTAAGCTTTATGTGAGAGCAGAGGAATTCATGGGGAAATCTGTTAGGATTAGGTGGAATACTGTGAGGCATTTATTTGTGCGGTATTAGGCTGTGTCCAGTGTTAACTGTGTGTGTGTGTGTGTGTGTGTGTGTGTGTGTGTGTGTGTGTGTGTGTGCGTGTGTATGTGTGTGTGTCTCTCAGGGGAGATAGCACTCTGGTCTCTGGTGGTATTGGCCGTCGAGCGCTACATCGTGGTGTGTAAGCCAATGAGCAGCTTCCGCTTCGGGGAGAAGCACGCCGTCCTTGGCGTGGCGTTCACCTGGGTCATGGCGCTCACCTGTGCTGCCCCCCCGCTCTGCGGCTGGTCTAGGTACACGAAACTAGAATTGGTAGAATTGCCATGAACGTCCAATACTGTCTAATACTGCTCTGTTGAAAAGCTGCATACGATATGAATGTGTGTGTGTGTGTGTTCACTGTGTGTGCTCCTACAGGTATATCCCTGAAGGCATGCAGTGCTCCTGTGGGATTGACTATTACACCCCCTCACCTGAGCTGGGCAACACCTCCTTCGTCATCTACATGTTCATTCTCCACTTCACCGTCCCTCTGGTGGTCATCTTCTTCTGCTACATCCGTCTGCTCTGCACCGTCCGCGCGGTAGGGTCCCACACGTCCTCAACACCAGTGTTGACTTGCACTGAATTGAATTTGTGCCTGGCGCAAGTATGCTTTTTAGATCCAAAAACTGCATTTGACACTAGAAATGTTTGTGTATGTTTGTGTGTGTTTGTGTGTGTGTGTGTGTATGTGTTTGTCTGTGCGTGTGTGTTTGTCTGTGCGTCTGTGTGTGTGTGTGTGTGTGTGTGTGTGTGTGTGTGTGTGTGTGTGTGTGTGTGTGTGTGTGTGTGTGTGTGTGTGTGTGTGTATGTGTTTGTCTGTGCGTCTGTGTGTGTGTGTTTGTTTGTCTGTGTGTGTGTGTGTGTGTGTGTTTGTTTGTCTGTGTGTGTGTCTGTGTGTCTGTGCGTGTCTGTGTGTCTGTGCGTGCGTGCGCATATTCAGGCTGCAGCCCAGCAGCAAGAATCCGAGAGCACTCAGAGGGCAGAGAAGGAAGTGACACGTATGGTGATCGTCATGGTGATCTCGTTCCTGGTGTGCTGGGTCCCCTACGCCAGCGTGGCCTGGTACATCTTTGCCAACCAGGGAAGTGAATTCGGCCCTGTCTTCATGACGGCACCGGCTTTCTTTGCCAAGAGCGCTGCCCTTTACAACCCAGTCATCTACATCCTGCTCAACAGACAGGTACCACAGGCTAGCTGACGTGTGTTGAGGATTGTCTGCTCTGTGGAAGTGTGTACAGTATTGGGCCTTATGCACAAGAGGAAATGGTGTGTATCTAAACTGCCACTCAGACCTGGCCCCTCCTCTCTCTCACTCTCTCACTCTCTCCTCAGTTCAGGAACAGTATGCTGACCACAGTGTGCTGTGGGAAGAACCCATTCGGAGATGAGGAGACCACCACCACCGCCTCCTCCAAAACCCAGTCCTCCTCCATCTCCTCCAGTCAGGTGGCCCCTGCTTGACCTGCGAGACCATCCCACCATCCACCCTCTGCGTTTTAAAAAAAAAAATGTTTAGATTGTACTTCAAACCTTTGAAGAGAGCTCTCCCCCCCCCTCTCCCCCCCCCCCTCTCCCCCGTTTCTGTCTCTCTGTCTCTGTCTCTTCTCCTCTCTTCCCCATGATGAAGCTGAGGAGGTTAGCTCTTGGCATGGACGGAGACTTGAGTGGAAACGGACCTGATAAGAAACTCTGCAGAGAGAGGCTGCCTCCTGAGAGAGTGAGCGAGAGAGAGAGAGAAAGAGTGTGTGTGTGTGTGTGTGTGTGCGTGTGCATGTGCGTGTGCGTGTGCGTGTCTGTGCGTCTGTGTGTGTGTGTGTGTGTACTGTACAGTAAGTGTGTGTGTAAGAGTGTGTTGAAGTTTTGGAGAAATTACAGGTGTTGATGTAAAGGTTTAGCAAGTGAAGTGTGACATGGAAGTAAAAGTTGTTATATGTCCTGCAATAAAAATTAAGATACAAATCTGAAGTATTTCCTTGTCTTATGTGCTTAGTTTATAAGAGAACATTTTCCTAGCTTTTCTGAAAAGTTCCAGATGCCCTTTGTGGGTGGTTGGGTGTCACACACAAGCAATCAGGATAGCATAAACAGACAAAATGTCTAACTGAATGATTATTTGTATTTCCAGTATTGGCAGAGAGTAACCCACGTAATATTTAGTCATTGGACATCTCTTAATAGCGTAATTTATTTTCACAAGCTCTGACAGAAGACCAAAGTCATTTGGCATTACAAATACAGTCATGTAAGACAATTATCCCTCTTTGATTAAACAAAGGTCATCGTTTTCTTAAACTCTAAATTTCCCTCCGTTCCATTGGTCAGAATCCACCTTCATTCTCAGCAGACAATCTTACATCCATCCAATGCAATTCTTCCCAGTGAACTACATTCTATCTGATCCATTAGTCCAGTCTCTTTGCGAACAGGTCTGTGGCACCAAAAACATAACCTAAATATATCCTTTCAATCAATTCTACTATCCACTCCTCCTTAACCCATCATCAACCTGCAAAGCACAATGGGACTTGTAGTTCAAAGCACCGATGGAGCCTTCTCCACCAATCAAACCTGAGAACAGTGCAGGTTACAAGAAGATGGGAGGAGTGTGTCATTCTGACTCATATTGATGAACAGGCCACTTGAAAGCATTAGAACACATCTATAAATATTGCTATGGACATTTTTTATACAGTACAGTGCATCATTGGCTCGTTCCCATAGAAGGGGATCAGTGCGTAAGATGGCCGCCGTGGCTCCAGGTCCCAGCGGCTGTGAAGTCGTCCAGAGAAAGGCCCCTCTTCCCAACGCCTCCAGGTCCACTCCATCTCAGGCCAAAGTGAAGTGAAGCCAGACTGGCCTCCAATGCGTGTGTGAACTGTCTGAAAACCAGATTGGGACCCAACGCAGGTGTCTATAATAGAGTCGACACACTGTCATTCATACCCAGGCGAGGAGGGAGTCCAGAAGTTGAGAAATCCTCAGTGTGTATTTTGGAATTCCTTGTTCATGGTATTCCCAATCGGTTCTGAGAGACATTCTTGGGTCTGGCGTATTAAAGCTCTCCCTAGTCAATCTCTCCTAGTCATAAAGCGGCTCCTCTCT
Organism: Argentina silus; assembly: GCF_951799395.1. Taxonomy (NCBI): domain Eukaryota; kingdom Metazoa; phylum Chordata; class Actinopteri; order Argentiniformes; family Argentinidae; genus Argentina; species Argentina silus. Next base: position 20,944,400 of record NC_139662.1, read on the forward strand.
CTGGAAAGACAGAAGAGATGTTTGGAAGGAATGGAGGATAGACAAGGGGGGGGTTTCATAGGTATTGGGACCCAGGTAGGTTGGAGGCCAGCTGGGCAGAGTGGAGTGGGTTTGGGGCCAGATGGAGGGAGACTCAGGCGTCACTGCTGCACTCATAGATGTTGTCCTCCACCAGAGCAATGACTTGCTCAAACTTGTGGTGCAGCTGAGTGCGTTTCGCAGTGGGGTTCGACTCCAGAGCAGTCACCACCTGAGAGAGAGAGAGAGAGAGAACGAGAGAGAGAGAGAGATTAAACAATCACCATGCCAGAAATGTTACATAACCAACCTACCCAGAGAGAGAGAGAGAGAGAGAGAGAGAGACCACTTTCAGAAGCTCTCAAGCGATCATGCATTCTACAACACAGGAGACGAAAATCAACCACCTGCCTGGACAGAAGAAAGAGAGAACGAGAGAACGCAAGAAACAGAAAGAAAGAGAGTATTTCAACAGTGCTTGAGCCTTCACGCATGCCTCGCCCCCCCCCCACAAAAGCCTTTCCTGTTCACATACTATTTACAAAACCCACATCTGCTCTGCCTTTCAAGCCTGATAGTTTGTCATTGGCTCAGGGGGCTTTGCTGGCTGCCTGTACCCAGCGAGGAGGGCAGGGAGAGAGAATGGACAATCAGGGTCGATTCATAGAGATCCTCTGAACCCCCTGGTCTGTGCTGCTGGTAGAGCAGAATGGAGGTAAACAGCCCCTAACTACTGTTATGATGAGGGCCCTCCATTAGACACACAATCCCAGTCCAAGCCCTCCAGAGAACAGCCAGGGGCTGGGGGAGGGATGGCTTAGGGATGGGGCTCTCCATGGGGGTAGGGGATGGGTGAAGGATGGTGCGGTGTGGTTTACAGTGGTGTTTAAGCAGATAGGGGTGGTTGATGAAGTGTTGTGAGGGAAGGGTTGAGGAGAGGATAAAGAGCACGTAGGCGTTGTTGTGGACTATGGGGCGAGGGAGGGCACAGTACCAGTCAAAAGTTTGGACACACCTTCTCATTCAATGGTTTTTCTTTATTTTTTAAATTATTTTCTACATTGTAGATTAATATTGAAGGCATCAAAACTATGAAGGAACACATATGAATTGTGTAGCAAACAAAAAAGTGTTAAACAAACCAGAATATGTTTTATATTTTAGATTCTTCAAAGTAGCCACCTTTTGCTTTGATGACAGCTTTGCACACTCTTGGCAAGTTTGTGTCCAAACTTTTGACTGGTACTGGATGTGTGTTTGTGTATTTACTTTGTTGAAAAGGGTGGAGAAGAGGACAGGGTGGTGTTGTTGTCAAGGTGTCGAGGATAGAGTTTTGGGGGAATAAGAATGGACTCTGGAGTCTACAGGGTTTGGTTGAGGAGACATGCAATGGAGAAAGTGTTTGATCTCTGAGGATGTGTTTGATGATCAACTACTGATATGTCATGCTCTGATTTCCATCACTCTCTCTCTCTCTCTCTCTCTCCCTCTCTCTCTCTCTCTGTGAAACTAGTACACTTGCATATGATAAGGCTAGAGATAGGGCCAGTTTAAACATGTGTCAAATTGCTGAGAGAGAGATAGAGAGAGAGATAGAATCTGGAATCTTACCTGGTTTCTGTATCTCTTGGCGTATTTGTAGATCTCCGTCAAGGCCAGGTTGGTGTTGAATTCATTTCTATATTTCTGTTGGATATAAAACAAAGCAAAACTGTTAAACTTCATCCAGAGGTCAACAAGCAACAGATGGTTTGGAACGTGGTTGGAATAGACAGGAAACGGCAGACACAGACAGCGTTGTAAAGAACAAGGAGACAGGCGTTACATTCACCATCGTTTCAATCAATTATCAACATTCGTGTGCTGACGATCAGTCATCTCTGGCTCTTACCCGTGACTCCTCAGCCAAGTGAGAGTTCATCTCCTGCTCACTCAGTGGCGCCATCTCCTGGATCTGCTTGTAGTAGCACTGCACCCTCTTCTTGTACTCAGGGATCTCCTTGGCATACAGCAGCTTGTTGGTGGGAGAGTCCTGAAACAATAGAATTCCTATTTGACCAAGCTTCTAGAACGGTGCTGGTTCTCGGCAAGGGGACATTCTCAAGGGGATTTATTTTTGGTCAAAATGAAAGTGTCTGATTGTGGTCTGTCCTTTATGACTAAACCTTGATCTATCCTTGACCGTGGTTAGAGTATGTTCTGTCTATGTATGGCAAGAGAGTTAGTACTACAGTAGTCAGTGTATGGTCAATCTACGGTCAGTCTACGGTCAGTGTATGGTCAGTCTATGGTCAATGTTTGGTCAGTCTATGGCCAGTGTATGCTCAGTCTACGGTAGATCTACGGTCAATCTAAGGTCAATCTACGGTCAATCTACGATCAATCTACGGTCAGTGTATGGTCAGTCTATGGTCAGTCTAAGGTCAGTCTATGGTCACTGTATGGTCAGTCTATGGTCAGTCTATGGTCAATGTTTGGTCAGTCTATGGCCAGTGTATGCTCAGTCTACGGTAAATCTAAGGTCAATCTACGGTCAGTGTATGGTCAGTCTATGGTCAGTCTATGGTCAATCTACGGTCAGCGTAATCACACAGAGAGTTGATCAGAACCTTCCTGCATTGAGACAATGAAGGGAGGGATCACAGTTTCCTTTCCTCACAAGAGGAAACTGAAACAGGCCTTATCCCCAGCCGGAGAGAACCAGTCCAGACAAAACAATACTCCTACATACATCTAAAACTTTCATGAGTCACTGGACGCATTCACAATGGTACTGAAAACATCATTCAAGCATTGAGAATTGTTTTCATGAAGCTGAAGTGTGTGTGTGTGTGTGTGTGTGTGTGTGTGTGTGTGTGTGTGTGTGTGTGTGTGTGTGTGTGTGTGTGTGTGTGTGTGTACTGTATGAGAGAGAGAGAGAGAAACAGCCAGAGAGAGAAACGCAGAGTATTTGTTTTTATAGTTGGTAGGTGTATAATCTACCTGCCTGTATTTTATATTTGTGTCACTACCTGTCTATCTGTGTGCAGTACAGTATGTGTGTGAGTGTGTGTGTGTGTGTGTGTGTGTGTGTGTGTGTGTGTGTGTGTGTGAGTGTGTGTGTTCAGAATGTGTGACTCTGTGTTGAGGAGATAGGAAGATCGGAGGACTTCAGTCACTGTTGCCCCTCCTGATAGGCATCCCTCTCTTCCTGTCCACAAGGTCACTTCCTGTGGCTCCTCCATCTGGCTGGCGACCCACCGCGACCCCGTGACCCCCGTCTGTCTGCTGCCCGCCAGATAAGAGGGTTTGCGTGAAAACAACCAGCACTCCTTTTCCTCCCCCTCTGTCTCCCCCTCTGTCTCCCCTGCAGAGGTACCGCTAATCCAGACCCCATACCCTTAGTGCCTGCATACTCCACACACACACACACACACACACACACACACACACACACAGACACACACACACACACACACACACACATGCAGACGCACACACACACACACACACACACACACACACACACACACACAGACACACACACACACACACACACACACACACACACACACACACACAGACACACACACACACACACACACACAGACACACACAGACACAGACACGCACGCACGAACGAACGCCCGAACGCACGCACGCACACACACACAGACACACAGAGAAAACCTAACCACAACCTGTTATTGAGGACACCGGCCATTTTCAATAAAAGGATGAGCATCTGGATGTTTTTATGCTGTGTGTGTGTTTATGTGTGTGTGTGTGTGTGTGTGTGTGTGTGTGTGTGTGTGTGTGTGTGTGTGTGATACAACTACATTCATTTCATGGGTGCGTGCATTGGCTCTCTGGCAGCGAACAACTGTATAAATCAGAATGGATCCTCCT
>NC_139662.1:20971005-20976005 GCF_951799395.1 Argentina silus
CCATCACTGACCATCACTGACCATCAACACTAAAATATGTTTATAAATCAGTTTATCGACCAACAAAACAAAAACACACACACACACACACAATATCACTGAGGTCCTTGGAGGCTCTATATTAATTATTACGCAGGCTAAACACAGGAGGAAGACAGTCATAAACCACAGACATTCAAAAGAGGGGAGCTTCAAAGCCCCCCCCCAAGCCCAGATGTGGTTAACCGCAGTGGAGAGGGAGGAGCTGATGGAGTTCATCTTGTCCCCTCATGGTTGTAATGAAGCCTAATATCATCATCAGTACTGTGGAGGCCCATGGGGAGACAGGCAGAGTTGTGACACAGTGATACTGCACGGGAGAAGGATCCTGCGACTCCTTACAGGAATAAACTGAGGGGGAAACCAGAACCCCCATAACACCCCCCCATAACACCCCCTCCCCTCCATAACACCCCCCCTCCCCCTTCCCCCTCCAACCCACACCCCCCTCCCCCGTTCGGCACACGCTGGTGGTTGTTTAGTCAGGTGGGGGTTCCGGCAGACGTTCTCTATACTTGGCAGCACCAGCAGGGCTCGGTGCCTGACAGGATTCTTGTGCCCCTGATGAGGGTTTAAACCTTTACACATGTGGGGCAGTACCCCAGAGGCAGGGCAGAGCCAGGAATGGGCTGGGCCTGGCTCAGGCTGGGCTCGGCTGGGCTGGGCTGGGCTGGGCTGGGCTGGGCTGGGCTGGATCACAGGACTGGTGGTTCTGATCCACATTAGTGAGGTCAGAGAACTGGACCAGATCCTAAGTGGGTTTACGGGGAAGGACAGGGCTTCGACCATCCGATGTACAGTCGAAAAATCACAGCAACAGCAGCAAAAGACGTTGTAGACGTAACTCTATGTTTTTATAAACTGGTTTTAAATTGAGGGACATTGCTTTTAGGCTGTCGCGACCTTGGTCAGAACGCCTTACTGATGAACCCGAGAACATCAGAGAACATCTTGATATACAGCACCAGTCAAAAGTTTGTTTGCTTTGTCATCAAAGCAAAAGGTGGCTACTTTGAAGAATCTAAAATATAAAACATATTCTGGTTTTGTTTAACACTTTTTTGTTCACTACATAATTCCATATGTGTTCCTTCATAGTTTTGATGTCTTCAATATTAATCTACAATGTAGAAAATAACACAAAATAAAGGAAAACCATTGAATGAGAAGGTGTGTCCAAACTTTTGACTGGTACGCCAGAAACGCCAGTGAGATCCCATCCAGTTTGCATAGTTACAGGATGACCAGACAGTCATGGTTCTGAAGTTGCGCGTGTTGTTGACAGAGTGTGACCCAGCGCAGAGGACACCCTGTCCCTTCGGCAGCAGCCACACAGCCAGGCGGTGGACCGAACGACCCTGGCTCCACATTCCAACAGCGGCCCGGAGCAGAAATATTATGGGTTTCAGCAGGCGATGTTTTGGCTATTTATGGGTGATGTTTCTGGATAATATTTACCCAGAGAGGAGGAGGAGGATAATCAGCAACAGAGATGAAGATGTTGTGTTTGTGTTTGTGTGTGTGTGTGTGTGTGTGTGTGTGTGTGTGTGTGTGTGTGTGTGTGTGTGTGTGTGTGTGTGTGTGTGTGTGGTGGTGGGGGGGGTTGCTAAGGAACTGGAGAGAGAGAGGACAGCCTCTTGAAACTGAAGTGGTCAGGAGAGTCTAGAGTGGACACTTGTGGTGACTCTACACTGACTTATTACTGGTCAGGGACTGTTGACACGTTCTGAATGTAGCACGGTACCTCCAGAGCAGCACACTTCTCTCTGGCCCACAGCTGTGCACTTTGACCTCTCAAGTGGACACCTGTCTCAACAGCCTTGGCTGGTGAGGTCACACGTGCAGGTGTGTGTGTGTGTGTGTGTGTGTGTTCAGCGAGTGCGCCTGCTGTCAGACACACTGACGTGTTTTGATTTGTCCGCGCCGCTCCCAGCGAGGAAGAAACGTCTCGCTGTCATAACAACCAGGGCAGGGAACCAATGAGGAAGGTGCAGGCTGGATGAGGTTATTCTGAGGGTGAAATCCGATTCGCCGGTTGTGGAGCGTGTGTTTAAGAGAACGTGTCAAGCAGCTGTAGTGACAGGTAGGACCTGCAGGTCATTCCAGCAGTGCACTCCATTCCAATACAGTGTGATTGGCTCCAGTGGAGCAAAACAAGATAAATATTTCCGTTCACGGCACATTACAGCAGTGGTATGGAAGTTTTGATGTAGTTCTAGAATTACAGTGCTGAATTCTATGTGCAGGTGTCAAATCAGGGGTCTCCATTGGGGATAGTGATGTGAGCCCTGAGCTAGAGGGGTTTGTGGATGGAACAGTTTAAAGCCAGAAGAGAAGTGTATAACATTACGCTTCACTACCCTATCTCATAGTGAACAGAGACAGTGAATCCATTCATTTGTTCAACGAAGACTGAATCAATCAAATCCTGACCCCTGGGCACTGGGACAAATACAGCGAAGGTCAATCATGGGTTATGACGATAAAATCGTAAAAAGAAATCATTCTGAGGAGCTTATTCTGGTTTGTTTAACACTTGTTTGTTTACTACATAATTCCATATGTGTTCCTTCATAGTTTTGATGTCTTCAATATTAATCTACAACGTAGAAAATAATTTAAAAAAAAAGAAAAACCATTGAATGAGAAGGTGTGTCCAAACTTTTGACTGGTACTGTATGTCCTTACTCGACTGAAACAGTGTAGCGGTCTGGCAGCAGTGTGCAAGGGACACCCCCGATGAAGACCTCCACGACTCCGGCCCTCCGTCCCAAATTCCTCCCTCGCACGGTGAGCAGGGTGCCCCCCTCCAACGGCCCACTGAGGGGATGGATCTGTGGGGGAGAGAGAGAGAGAGAGAGGAGGGGGGGTGGGGAGAGAGAGGTTAGCAGATTGGAAAATAGGACATTTCTACAGTACTGTACCGTAGGCCTGTGAGAAACCTCACTGTACATGGACACTACAGAGAGTGCAACACGCCCAGCTGTTTCCAGCTCCATATCACTGTGCAGAAATGCTTTCCACTATCGCCCACCTTCAGCGTTTCACATTCACTGAGACCCTCAACACACGGCCAGTGGTTTTACCCACAGCCCGACTTCTGCTTCAACCCGAGAGAGACCAATCGTCTCCCTGTCAGGAAACGCTGCCATATCATTAAAATACAGCAACTAATGAACGGTGTCATGCGGTCAAGCAGAGCCGAAATGGAGGCCCTCTAAGTGGCAACCTCTGACGAATCTCACCGCTCACTGATTGCACCTCACAGTTAAGAGAGAGTGTGTCTCCTTTCAAACACTCTCCACCTCAAGATCTCAAGATCTAATTAAGCGAGACACAAACGTGGGTTCCGACTAATAGAGGGGGGGGGGTCCTTCAGTCTGCCAGCGCGTGTCTGAACCTCCCTGCATCTGTGCTCTAGTCGAGGGGCAGCCCCGAGAGGCTACTCCAGGGATCACAAGTGATGCTGAGGGAGAGAGAGCGAAGAGGGGAGGGGTGGAGTGGGAGAGAGAGGTGAAGTGGGAGAGAGGAGTGGAGTGGGAGAGAGGAGTGGAGTGGGAGAGAGGAGTGGAGTGGGAGAGAGGTGGAGTGGGAGAGAGGTGAAGGGTGGAGGGTGGAGGCTGGAGGGTGGAGGGTGGAGGGTGGAGGGGGAGGAGTGCAACTGTTGCGGGGAGTGAGAGAGATAAGGGAGTGAAGATGGGGTGGGGGGAGGGGGAGGGGGGGGAGGGGGGGAGAGAGAGCAAATCTTCAACAAGGGAATACACTGTTCTCCCTTCCCCCTTGTAGCCTGTTGTCTGCTCCTTCAAATTCCTTCGTCCCATTTCTCCCTGTGACTCACGCTCAGGAGCGTGCTCTCACGCACCATTTCACCCTGGCTTCTTTCTTCTCCCGGCGTTCCTTTCAAGAGCCACGGAGTGGACAGCCGGAGGGTTGTTTACCCCCTCGGATCGCCACGGAAACAGAGCCTTACAGATAGCCATCTCTCAGGCAAAGGCAATCTACCATCAACTGTATCCTACTGTAGCGTAGCTAGCCTAGCTTAGCCTGGCCTGGCGTCGGGGGCCCTGCGGTGTTCCCGCTGACGTGCGTGCCGCTCTCAGAGTGACCCTTTCCTTGGCTGCGCTGAGGTCATTGTGACCCCCCCCATCCCCCCCCCCCTTCTGTGTTATTAGGCTGGCTCCAGCACTATCACACATACTGAGCTTATGAATGAAAATAAAGCTTCTGTTTGGTCTGGGTGAGAGGGGGGGAGGTCGGGGGAGGTCGGATCAGCATTCGTAAGGAATTCAATGGCGGCGTGACTGACGGCTGGAAAAAACAAACACTGTACTTTCGGCTAATGTGAGAAATCTGGAAACGAGGGCAGAGTGTGTGAGCTGGAAGAACGTGCAAAAGCAAACAGTTAAACCCACCAAGAACCTTTATCTGTGGGATCAAAACCAAGGCTGATGATGTAAGTGTTTTTCATGGTCATACTAAGCTTTCAGATATTAAAAGTCTGTTGCTTATCCCCCCCCCTCCCCAAAGAAAACCTTTTTCAGATTTTTTCCCAACTCATTTTAAGGTTTTAGGTTATTTACTAGTATAGCCTTAGAGCAGATTATCCAGCCCACACACACACACACACATACATGCATGCATGCACACACACACACACACACACACACACACATGCTCACACACGCACACACACAGACACATCATGTCAATTCCCGCCTTCCTGCTAGGTACAGTAATTATCGCTGTGTCTAGACGTCAATCTGTGTTTCTCTCTGGTGTTAGCTAGCATCTCTGGTGTTAGCTAGCATCTCTGGTGTTAGCTAGCATCTCTGGTGTTAACGTTAACGTTAGCTGACATACTGCTCATTTTCACCTCTCACTACTCTGTGAATTCATCTTAGGCTGAATATCTGTCTCAGTAGAACATCTTCTTTTTTTTAAATATATATTTTAGGGCATTT
>NC_139662.1:20981005-20983505 GCF_951799395.1 Argentina silus
GTTGACTCAGAGGGGTTGGAGTCATGGCGTGTACAGTACCACTCAAAAGTTTGGACACTTCACCTTCTCATTCAATGGTTTTTCTTTCTTTCTTTTTTTTACTATTTTCTACATTGTAGATTCATATTGAAGACATCAAAACCATGAAGGAACACATATGGAATTATGTAGTAAACAAAAAAAGTGTTAAACAAACCAGAATATGGTTTATATTTTAGATTCTTCAAAGTAGCCACCTTTTGCTCTGATGACAGCTTTGCACACTCTCGGCAAGGTGTGTCCAAACGTTTGACTGGTTCTGTACATGACGCTGTCGTGTGGGTTGATTTAACAGGTCATAACGGGTCAGAAGCGGTCCGGTGTAACATAACGACCGTGCCATTTAAACACGTTTAACCGAGGAGAGCCTTTAGCCTTTCGGATTACATTGTTTGTTCATCAACGCTCTTCCAGCTGTCCAGTGACGTCGGTTGAAGCGGCTGTGGACTTTGATTTGAATATTTCCTCTCAGAGCACTTATTATATTGTGAGTCGAGTGGGTCTTGTCTTTTTCCGCAGATCGAATATCAAGCCAATGCTGCACCAATGAGACAGAGCCATGTTTAAACAAGCTACGCTGACTGCAGTAGACGCCAGGTCAAGCCAGGGAAGTCAGCGTACTGTAGTATTACGAGGACTGAGGCTCTTTAGCACACAGTTCACCACAACAATACGTTTCCTATACATCTGAGTCATGGCAGAGTGCATGACCTTGTTGAAACAAATCTGTTGACGTTCGTGTTGGAAATGAAATCTAAGAACAAAATGCTATGACTGGTTCATTACACCCAGGACCCCTAAGTGTGTGTGTGAGTTTGTGTGTGTGTGTGTGTGTGTGTGTGTGTGTGTGTGTGTGTGTGTGTGTGTGTGTGTGTGTGTGTGTGTGTGTGTGTGACTCACTGTCTGTTACCAAGGAAACCCAGAGGGAGAGTGTGTGAAAGGCCAGCAAGGGTATGAGTACGACTGACCAGACCTGGCGACTTGTCTGGGCTGGAATGTCCCAATCTAGCACATACCACTGACCCAGGATCAGCCTCTGATTCACACAGGTTACTATCAGGGTCAAATCTAGCACTTACCACTCACAGGATCAGCCTCTGATTCACACAGGTTACTATCAGGGTCAAACAGACTGACCAAAGAAAGAGTACCAAAGTGTAAAGATAGTGGGGCTATTAGCATTCGAGATAGCTAGGTGGCTAGTGAATCCACACCATATGTCTCTGACTCACAAACATGCACAATCTGCTGACTGAGAGAGATAAGCCGGTTAGATAGAGCGTGGTGGAGAAGGGACAGCTAAGTGGTGTGTAAAATAAGATACAAGAAATACAAGCTCATTAATCATCCTCTCCTCGTCACGGCTTCTCCCACGCAGAAACTGGTGATCTCAGCCCACTCCTACTGAGCTAGCATGGAGGTCAACCATCATTTTTAATCTCTTCTATCCTGAAAGACTTTTCACCAGTCTGGCTATGCCTGATTCACATTATGTTATTCCTAATATTGTTTTAAAAGAAATCCAAGCCCCTTTTTGGGGGGCATTTTTCCCCCCCTTCAGAGGACCTATCAGGAGCCCCTACCTCTTTCACGTTGCTTAGCGACAGGGTGAAGTCCTGTGTCATCCCCGAGGGCGATGGTTGAACCTGCTCGGCAACAAGGCTCGGACAGGAAGCAGCGTTCTGGGGGACAGGAAGTGACACACAGGGGGTTAAGAGAAACAATGGCTCCCCCGCACATGTCCGCTTCCAAAAATACCTGTCCTGTTTATCTGGCTGTGTGGAGGGGGAAGGGGGGGGGGGGGGGGGTGGGGGGGGAAGGGAGCGGGGTGGGGGGGTGGGTGGGGGGGGGAAGGGAGGGGGGTGGGGGGGGGGGTGAAGCCCGCTCCGCTCTGAGGGAAACAACAATAGACTAAAACGGAGAGAGGGTGAAGGATTAGATAAACAGCCACACCGGATGGTACAGATGACCCGATGGGCCCAACCTCAGGAGCTTCCAACCCACTTTCTGGAGATGCTACTACTTGCTTTGTTCCAGAAAAGCCGGCTTCATTCTCACCGTTGAAACGAAGGGAACAAACGGAATCACTCTTTTTTTCAAGGGGGGGAGGCTGATAACATGGCACAGCATCCAACAACAACATATGGGTAGCAGATTAACAGACCGTCAGACTGAGAGAGTATTCTGACTAATGTAGCAACACTCCTCCAGCTGAGTCAACAAGCATCTCTGGCCTCAGTCAGAAGGCGTCTCAGCCCAGGATCAGCTGGCCGTGCTGCTCATGGGGGCTCGTGACGGTGGCGCTGGGACTTTGGTGTGGGTGAACAGTTTTCCCTTGGCACTGACATCAAAGGGAGCAGGAGGCTGGGATGATGGGTCTCTTTACCACAACGGTGATGTTGTCAGGACCCAGCTATGTGCAGGGGGGTGAGGGTAGTGTCTAGGGAGCTATATGGTCGTT
>NC_139662.1:20988505-20991005 GCF_951799395.1 Argentina silus
GGGCAGCTGCTGAGCCTATCAGAGCATATCTCTGACCTGCATACCAAAGACCTACCACCACCACCACCACCACCACCACACAATAATGTGTCTGATCCTAATAGTGTACCCGTTTGTAGGCCTGGCTACACCTGATGATGATTCGGAATCTAAACCACTCAATCTAGAATAAAACTCAACACTTTTCATTATATCCTTTTACATTTTTTCATTTTACATTTTTGACATTTAGTAGACGCTTTTATCCAAAGCGACTTACAACAAGTGCATTTGTCTAAGTGAATCATCTATACATCAGTCATCATGAGCAAAAATCTATGCTAGGACCAGCTGCCATTGGCAGTCACAATGCTAGAGGAAGGAAGGATTATTTTGTTATTTTTTATTATTATTAACAGTAGAGGAACTGTACAGAGGGGTAGTGGGGGGCGAAGTGGTCTTTAGGAGGGACAGTCAAGTTAGCCTCCAACCACAACAACTACATCAGGTGTATACGTACGCTACAAAACATGGAGGTCACCGCCTACAGGCCTGAAAGGAGTCCTCCATTTCCTCTCCTCGATAACGAATCTGAACTAAACGCTCACTGATAAAGGCTTTATTTTACAATCCTATTTCATCTGGTATTTACCATGTTTTTACCTTAAACCTCCACTCTAGATAGTGCTGTGGGCATCAGACAGTGGGTGTACCTTGATGTCAGCTGACAGGCTGATCTCTGGGGGTGTGAGTGTCATCGAGGGGCACTGCTGGGGACCCTCACTCATGCCGATCCAGGAGCGCGCCAACGGCCCATGGGCACAATCCCTCTGGATGGAACACCTGGGCAGGGGGGCAGGATTATGAGATATCAAATAGAGATCTTGGGTGTAGTACATTTTTAGAATGATAAAGAAGGATGAGATGGACATTATGACAAACATGATTATCTGAAAAACAGTACCAGCATTAACCAATAAAAAAAATAAAAAATAAAAAATAAAAAACATAAGGAATCTGGAATCTGGAGCAACTGTATTAATATTCTTTTATCTTCAATTTCATTCAATTACAATTTAGGATTTTAATGTGTTGTTGTTGTGTGCAAATCAATAAATACATCTATAAATTAAATAAATGTTGTAAAACTGCAAATAGTAAAGCATTACATTATCAACGACCATACTTCAGTTATTGGACAGATTTCAAATGAGAGTCCAGCTAGGTATTATGCCTAATAAGCCTAAAGCTCCAGATAGCTGACTTTAATTACTTTTGACCTTTTCCAAATGTCTAGCCTCAGCGAAGACAGTAGACATATTTTGATTTCTATCCTCGATCAAACCTTAAAGTGGGCTTTCATGGTCCGACTCTCACAGATGTGTGCATCAGGCTTATCTCATAGGTCACATGCAGGCCTGGCTGTCAGTAGGTTCAGCTCACACAACAGACTGGTCTGTGTCACACACATTCTAATGGCAATTGACCCGCCAGCCACGATCAGGGCCCAGCTAATTCAGTTAAAGAACTACCCAAGGCCAAGTCTTTATTTATGCGTGTGTATGTGTGTGTGTGTGTGTGTGTGTGTGTGTGTGTGTGTGTGTGTGTGTGTGTGTGTGTGTGTGCGGGAGCATGTGTGTGTGTTTGTCAGTATTACTGGGTCTGTTTATAGATGTATGACAGAAAGGATGAGTGAGAGAGAGTTATGAAGCCGATCAGGCTCATATTATGACTTCTGTTTCATTAATAAACCTAGACAGTCTCTCAGCACAGACTACAGATTAGCCTGTGTCTGCAGTGTATGATACAAGGACACACCGGCCGTAAACTAGGGATAAACCAGCCACAGTGTAGCCACAAACAGCAGTAACAGCAGAGTTGTTATAAACAGCACATCATGTTATAAACAGCACATCATGTTATAAACACCACGTCAGTTGGCTGGCAAATTAAAAGAAATGTGTGTGTGTGTGTGTGTGTGTGTGTGTGTGTGTGTGTGTGTGTGCGCGCGCATGTGTGTGTGTATCTGTGTGTGTGAGTGAATGTCCAGATCCCAGTCCCACTGACGCTGGGGACCAGAAAGGACCATGAGGTCAGCTGCTCTGCTAAAAATAGAATAGAATGGGTCCACAATCCCACAAAAATCCCCTCCACACAAACTCACATACCGCAACTTTCAACAACCTCAGCCTCTCCACAATACACACACACACACACACACACACACTCACACACACACACACACTTGAACACAGACTGGAAAACAGAGGAACTAATAAACAGAAAAAGCAATTAAAGCACTCACATATACACACACACACACACACACACACACACACACACACACACACACACACACACAGTACCCTTGAGAAATCACATTCACTAACATGCTGACCAAGAAAGTCGTACAACGTGACTCACTGTCGTCAATGAGATGTTTCCCTCTGCATAATGCAGCTAGGCAGGGTGGGATAATGCAGCTAGGCAGGGTGGGATAACGCAGCTAGGCAGGGTGGGA
>NC_139662.1:20996005-21018505 GCF_951799395.1 Argentina silus
TCCCTGTCTTTAGACCTACGGCCTTTCACTACGATGCGATTTTGTTGGTGATGCAAACATGCAATTTGTCCACCAAAATAACAGATTATGTTAAGGCTTAAACAAAGACTCACGTACACACAGAGTCCGTAAATGTATGAAAAGGAGGGGGTTCCTCAACAGACAATGTAATTCTAAGCGTGTGATGTACTCTCACGTACAGACAGACACTCCTTAGAAAAATAAATACCAGTGACTGTGACTTCCTGTCACACGGACAGTGAGATGGTTTGTTTTTGTGGATCTTTGCGGTTTCTTTGCTCTAAGGACATCCTGCCACCCTGGGGGAACTGGCCAAAGCCTGGTGACAGGCAGAGACTGGGCTACTTCTCTATCCAATAACTGACCACACACACTCATGCATGCACGGACACACCACTCACATGATGGGGCTGTTGGTGACTTCCACCCCCCATGGTGAGCTGGTCACTATTTAACTAGACAGAAGCTTAGTTAACCTCTAACTGAACCTGTGACGGGGGGGGGTTAAGTCAATCCCCCATAACCTCCCTCCCCCCACCCCACACACACACACATACACAAACACACACACACATACACACACAAACAAACACACACACACACACACACACACACACACACACACACACACACACACACACACACACACACACACACACACACACATACACACACACACACACACACACACACACGAGAGACACAGTGAAGAGCAGACAGCAGCACCCCACACCTGGCCAGAGGAGGAAGGGCGAGCTGAGAGGAGATGGCACAGTGCACAGCCAGGTCAAACAACAAAACACCTGCTGTATACTGGCAGGTCACTCTGCCTCTCTCTTCTCTGTCTGTCTGCGCGCACATGAAAGACTCTATTCAACCCAGAAGTACTCAGCTGCCACAAGAGAGAGAGAGAGAGAGCGTGTGTGTGTAAATAGAGCGTGTGTCTGTGTGTGTGTGTGTGTGTGTGTGTGTGTGTGTGTGTGTGTGTGTGTGTGTGTGTGTGTGTGTGTGTGTGTGTGTGTGTGGGTGTGAGAGAGAGAAAGAGAGAGATAGAGAGAGAGAGAGAGTGTGTTTGTTTATAATATACTCATCAAAGGACCCTCTTATGATTTAGATAGTGTGGTAAGAGAGAGAGAGGGGGGGGGGAGGGAGGGAGGGAGAGAGAGGGAGGGAGGGAGGGAGGGAGGGAGGGAGAGGGAGGGGGGGGGAGGGAGGGAGAGAGAGAGAGGGAGGGAGGGGGGTGAGGGAGAGAGAGAGAGGGAGGGAGGGGGGGAGGGAGGGAGAGAGAGGGAGGGAGGGAGGGAGGGAGGGAGAGAGAGAGAGGGAGGGGGGGGAGGGAGGGAGAGAGAGAGAGGGAGGGGGGGAGGGAGAGAGAGAGAGAGGGAGGGAGGGGGGTGAGGGAGAGAGAGAGAGGGAGGGGGTGAGAGAGAGAGGGAGGGAGGGGGTGAGGGAGAGAGAGAGAGAGAGAGGGAGGGAGGGAGGGGGGTCGACAATGAAAAACAAATTGGCATGTGGGGGGTAGACAGAGGGAGTGAAACAAGAGAGAAATGGAGCGAGATAGAGATAGATAGACACACTGAGAGAAGAAAACAGAAGAGGGAGATAGTGGTGCTGTACCAAGAGGGAGTCTGAGGTAAAAATGTATGTAATTGCTAATTACAACATTGAAGGGTCTTCTAAACGTAGTAGCAGAGGTCTAACTCAATCTCCACCACTGTTCCCAAGTACTTAGTCTGAGCCAAGCTCACAGTCAGAATCACATTAGACACACTAACAGCACCATTACCCTCAATAACACTGCTGCCCCAAGGCAAACGCACACACACACACACACACACACACACACACACACACACACAGAGGGCAAAACACACACACAGAGGGCAAAACACAAACACAAACACGCACACACACACACACACACACACACACACACACACAGAGGGCAAAACATACACACAGAGGGCAAAACACAAACACGCACACACACACACACACACAAACATAGGCATAACACTCTTAGAGCATAAATACACACCACGTAAACACATGTACTGTGAGAGAGCATCCAGCACATAACCATGGGGTGTGCACTCCTGCACTCTGGGTAAACAGTTTACACCAAACCACTCTCTCTTTATGACATAAGGGCAGAGTCAAACACCCCAAAACACACGCACACACACACACACACACACACACACACACACACACACACACACACACACGCTAACACACACACACACACACACACACACACACGCTAACACACACACGCTAACACACTAACACACACACACACGCTAACACACACACGCTAACACACACACACACACACACACACACACACGCTAACACCATCCCAACCACCACCATACATCCGGCATAAACTCAAACCATCATAAGAACCAATTATCCTCAGAACAGGCTAAGTCAAAAGTTACCCCTCATCTGGCCAAGCAAACAAAAAGCTCTTTCAGGAGGCCTAAAAACAAGTCACCCTGCAGCAGAATATGTTTAATGCTGTAAAAGGTACCAGTCTAATGCAAAACAACAGGGTCAGAAAGCTTTCAGACGGTTTTATTGTTTTTTTCCGAGACAGCTGAGTGTAACAGAGTAGCTTGCGGCACTCTCAGTGTTGTACCCTTTGTGGCGGCTCAGCAAGGGGCGACTTGGTATGTGGCTGAGACAGAATTAAGGAATTCCGTTAATTGACAGAGATTTTTTCAGAGGCCAAACCGGCTGCAGATGTGTTCACAAGCTGAGCCCTCACAGACGCCAGCGGTGAGTCACATCCTAAACCATGCAGGCAGCACGGTCTGAAGCAGTCTCTCTGGTTAGTAAGGGAGCATAACTAGCAGTCTCTCTGGTTAGTAAGGGAGCATAACTAGCAATCTCTCTGGTTAGTAAGGGAGCATAACTAGCAGTCTCTCTGGTTAGTAAGGGAGCATAACTAGCAATCTCTCTGGTTAGTAAGGCAGCATAACTAGCAGTCTCTCTGGTTAGTAAGGGGGCATAACTAGCAGTCTCTCTGGTTAGTAAGGGAGCATAACTAGCAGTCTCTCTGGTTAGTAAGGGAGCATAACTAGCAGTCTCTCTGGTTAGTAAGGGAGCATAACTAGCAGTCTCTCTGGTTAGTAAGGGAGCATAACTAGCAGTCTCTCTGGTTAGTAAGGGAGCATAACTAGGTCTGATACAGGAGTAGAGCTTACCAAAACTGTTTCAGCAGCGTCTAATGAGGTAAGCCAGTTAGTCCATGGATGAGGAGGACAAAGGAGCTGAACATTTGCAAATATCCTTGAAAAGCAGACATTCCTGGTTGTTACAACAGATACTGACTCACTGCAGCTTCTATTCAGTTTAAGCCTGAACCATGGAAGTCATTCTCCTGTGGAACAACTTGCCCCACCTCTCTGAAGTGCTCCCACTACACACCATCTCTCAGCTTCACTGCGAACGCTCACTGTTCCTGTGCCTTCCATTATTTTGAGGAAATGTGATTTCGGGGTAAAACAGAGAGCCCATGCATTTCACATTCAGTCTATACTCTTGACTGTTGGTGTGTGTGTGTGTATGTATGTGTGTGTGTGTGTGTGTGTATGTGTGTATGTGTGTGTGTGTGTGTGTGTGTGTGTGTGTGTGTGTGTGTGTGTGTGTGTGTGTGTGTGTTCATGGGAATAGTGATTCTGGTTGATGAATAAGTTACATGATGCATCAGTATTACAGTTGTCAGATCAGTTATAGGCTGCTTGGGTCTCGTATCTGTCCACAGAAGGACTTTTGTTTATTTTGTTTTATCTTTGGTCAAACTGCTGGTATCATTCCCATACTCAGCGGGCTGAACACCTTGACCTGAGGGGGGGGCACTTGCTGGCCATATGATAAGACAGAGAGCAAGGGGGGGGGGGGGGGGGTGAGTAAGGTCATTAGATTTGCTGTCTCTGGTACTTTTCAACTGCTTGTAATTTCGCTTAAACTTAAGGACCATCCTTCAGTTCCTCAGACCCTTCCTACTTCGCTGTATGCGGTATCCTTGTGCGCACATTGTATTAAATTATTGAAAGACACCGGTGATCTCATCTCTTGAGTAGGAATCAAATAATTCAATTTGTGTGTGTGTGTGTGTGTGTGTGTGTGCGTGTGTGTGCACGTGTGTGTGTGTGTGCACATGTGTGTGTGTTGCGTGTGCATGCGTGTGTGTGTGTGTCTGCGCGTGTGCGTGTGCGTGCGTGTGTGTGTGTGTGTGTGTGTGTGTGTGTGCGCGCGCGTGCGTGTGTGCGCGTGTGCGTGCGTGTGTGTGTGTGTGTGAGTGTGTGTTGTAGTTGTCAGCTGGTCTCACCTTGCGCAGTCGTCCTGTGCTGGTGCCCAGGAACACCACGATGTGATTGTGAACGTTGTCCACCGTGACGGAGCTGAGGCCTGAGGACTCATACAGGGGCATGGCCGTCAAGGGCCTCCGCAGGGCCAGGGGGTGCTGCAGGTGGGCAGCGCCACAGTCCAGTTGATCCGGTTGCAGCTGAGACACACACACACACACACACACACACACACACACACAGAGACACACACACACACAGAGACACACACACAGAGACACACACACACACAGACACACACACAGACACACACACACACACACACACACACACACACACAGACACACACACACACACACACACACACACACACAGGGAGATGAATACAGAAGCAGAACAAAGTTTTAAAGTTTGGAAGTGAAAGACACTATGGTAGTCAGACTAACAGACTAACACAGACAGGCAGGCAAACAGGACAGGGAGAGAGTGGGGTAAGAAAAGAAGCAAAACAGTGTAGCGCAGTTGATGGATACAAATTACTGCAATGGAATAATCCTAATGTCATTAAGAAAAAATGAAAAAGTGAATAAAATGTAATGTCACCCATTTTCCTATGGGCATACTGTAGAGTGGTAGGCCTTAATATGGTAGCATAATACCTCTGTACACAATCACATCAGCCATGGGAACATGACAGCCTTTACATATTTCATGATTGCATTCATTCCAGTCATTTAATCGCTTGGATGAGCACCACGACTGGGGGGAATATTCGGGGAGCAATACGGGGACATCTGTAGCGCTCTTTCCCACGGACCCGCTCCACTCTCGGCATCTACGCTTATCCCAAATTGTGTCTTTGGCTTTCCTTCAATGGAGGGCCCTCAGACACGCTACAAAGAGATCAGATTTCACCGGTCACAGCAGACTAATCGCTAAACCTAAGAAATCCCTTCTTCTCCGGGCTATGTCGGCATTTCTTACGAAAAACACAAACACTTCCAAGTGGCACGCGGGTATCTTGGGAATAGAACTACTGGCCAAGCCAACCCTCGGGTGTTGAACAATCTGTTCAGGAGGAGTTGGCCTGACCAGGACGACACTTGAAAGAGCCCCGCATCTTTATGATCTGACAACGCAGTGGTCCCATGACACGCTGACCCTGGACGAAACAGATGTGACGTTCGTTACGACCTGTCCATCAGCCTCAGTACAATGAAAGACTGGAATCTCACCGCATACAGTAGGGTTTATTTATATGACACACTGGTTCGTAGCCTAAAGAGACATAGAGACCTTTAAGAATGAATGAGGAGAGAGGATGTAGGCTACGGCGTAAAATGTATAAGTCCTTGAGATGATGTGGGCTATTATAGCTGACTTTTTTTTATATTATGAATCACACATGCGTAAACTCATTTTAGGTTCTTTGACGAAACTCTGACACTGAACTATGACTAACTCATTACTATTCTATACATAGTTTTCTCCTTCATATTGAACTGTAGCCTATTTGGAGAAAATACATATTACAGTGAAATATCGGTCCTACGGTTATGTGTCAAGTTTGATTGCAAAACAAGCACAACAAAACTTTCGGACTCTCTCCTCAACTTGAAGTGTACTCTAATCAACCAGAGGAGGCCTTGCTGGCGCAGATCCACCGCGCCCGGTTCCCATAACCTTCGCGTAACCACCCCGGGCGTGCTCGTGACATCCCAGGCCTAATCGTTTTTTTTCTTCCTAGAAACAGTTATAGTTAGCCTGTTGAAACTGTCACATCAAGTAGACCTTAATGGATGTATTTGTTTAAAGCAGCAAATCATTGTCTCTCATTTTCCTGACATGTTAAAGGCCAAATTCTATGATCTGATGCTGAACGACAAAAAGTAAAACTGGTGGGATATTTTGTGACAACATTTAACACTTATCGTGCGCTATAGCCTACTCATGCGTAATAACGGGCGTTCAGTTGTAAATGTAATGTAAATGTAAATGAATAGGCCCAGCCTAGTTTATAATAAGGCTATACATCTTAAAGAACTTTCACAATAGAAAAACATTTCTTTTAACTGTGAATTGGGTTACAACATAATTCAATTCTGGTCATAATAGACATCTTACCACTAGAGTTCCCTTGTGGACGCACGCTGCGCCCGAGCCCTGGATGACGCTGTCCAGCACCTGCACGTCGCTGCTGGGGGAGTTGGAGCAGTTCCTCCGACCCTGCCGGATCTCCTCCTCGATGTCCGCGAACCGAAACGCGCACAGGGCGGACTTTCTGTCCGCTTTGGCAAACACTCCAAATAGGTACGATTCCAGCCCCTTACCGTTACCCACTTGGATCTCCGCGGGGTGAACGGACACGAGCCGGTTATAGATGTTCCCGTTAGCTCCACACTGCAGCGGCATCTGGATGTAAGATTCGGTGAGCTTGCGGCTCTCGGATGTGGATTTTCGGGGGTTCTCGGTGTCCAGGCATATCCTGGCCAGGATGCTGTTTGGCTGGCTCTCCTTGTGGCCCATATTTGCGTCGTTGTTGATGGCAATGTAAGAATAGTTCTTCTGCATGAAGGCATGGACAAAGTTCAGTTTATTTTTCTGTTTCACCTCCTGCTTTATTTTGAAGACATTATCCTCGGAAGGGTTTATGTCGTATGTGAAGAGCCGGGATAGATCCTTGATGTTCAGGGACCGAATGGCTATCTCGGGGGTGTTTTCGAAGCGCAGGTCCTCTTTGCTGTGGTTCTTAGGGAAAAACGGGGTACCAGCACCGGTGTAGGTCGCCCCGACGAGAAGCCGGGTGTTCCCCCCGTGGCTCCTGAATATGAGCCCCACGGTGGAGGCGTTGGGGTGGTTGGCAGCGATGTTGAGCATGCTGGGGAACACGGTCTTCTCTCCTCGCGGTGGAAACTCCACGGCTATCTCTGAGATGTTCTCCATCTTCCTGAGCTCACAGAAGCCCTGGTACACAGAGCCGCACGTCACCAGCACCCCCTGCTCCCGGTCCAGCTGCAGCAGCTTGTTGAAGTTGTCTGTGAGGGATTTGGGGTACTCGCACGGAGCCTGGGGCAGCTGGGGCGCGTGGCACAACAGGTTGTCCTCCACCGGTCCCGTCCTCTTCTCGACCTCCACGCTCAGGGTCCCGTTCAGCTGGTAGACGCTGTTAACGGTCGCCAGGTACACTTTTCCGGATACCTCATCCACCACGAAGTTATTGGTCTGGTTTGGAGACGCGAATGTCTGTTGGATCTGTAGCGCGCAGGCGAGGCGCGGGCCATGGGTACTCCAGCGCGATTCCAGAGCCAGGACGCCGAAAATCAGAACAACTATCTCTATCGAAGGAGGCATTCTTCCTTCTGGCCGGTTTCCGCGAGTTCTGTGCCGAGGTGTGCATTGAGTAAGGAAAAAATAGTGTGTTTGTTTCTACTGCGACAATCCAAGAGGAAAGGCTGTTTCCTGCTCAACGCCTCAGCACAGAGTGACGCGATAAGAGAGTCGTGCTTCCTTTTCTCAGCGCAGCGCAGCGCAGCTCTCTCTCTGCCCACTCCGCAGCCCAGCGGTCGCGGACACACACACACACACACACACACACACACACACACACACACACACACACACACACACACACACACACACACACACACACAAATTCATTATTATTCTAAATCTCATAAGCCGCCTCCATCTCCAGCAGGAAAGTCCAATAAATGTATAGAGATATCCATGTTGATAACTTCACTCAAAGTTTCCTAGAGTGGAGAGATTTGTGTTTGCGCAAAGACTCACTGACTGCTGGACACCACTTCAAGATAATAGTATGCCTATTAAGGTGTAACAATCATATCATTAGCCCCACATTTTAGTTAGGCCCTATTTCCATGTTCTTAAAACCCTTAAAAAATGTGATTAAATTATAGCCAATGAAAAATGATACTTATGGACATGGAAAATAGGCTTCGTGTTCTATAAAAACGCATGTTCTTTAAAAAAAAACGGTCTAAAGACGGACCACTTGATGTTTCCACAATCAAAGCCGTTCTGCTCATCTCAGGGTTAATGGGTCATTCTCCCACCTCCTGCGGCACATGTTCCATTTCTCCTCCGATTAGTTCTGCAGATACGCGGAGAGATTCTGTTGTGTCCGCGCGCATAAGGTAGGTAAGTACCGTGAAAGTGCTACCAGATGGGCACCGCGGCACACCTTTCCGGTTTCTGACATTCTCATCTATTTAGCACGAGTTTTTTGGGGATTTGCCTCATAAATATTCAAACGCAACACATGTTCGTCTGTCGAAAATGTATGATTATGGCTAAAATGATGGAATATGTTTGTTGTGAGAACATGACAACAGATATATGTGGGATGTATTATCCACAGAGAGTGATAGTGTGGACAGAGCGCGCGTGGTCTTGGATTGCCCATTTAACGTCACGCCAATTTGGGTAGGCCCCACTTTCACGTGGTCGGTCACAGGGGACCTATCCTATCCTGCTCAGGTCCGTGCGTGTCCCCGTCACCTCAGGTCCGTGCGCGTCCCCGTCACCACTGTTATTTGCTCTGATTAGCGATCTATGAATGTTTACCTTGGCGCGCGGCCACGCGCATCTAATCGGACAGTGTGGAGGGGCAGGAAAGGGCTTTGATATGGCACAATACATACACACACACACACACACACACACACACACACACACACACACACACACACACCCTCCCCCCAAGCACAAATACACGTACACAGACACAGACACACACACTTCCTAATAACCCTGAGTGTCCATTCGGGTTGAAGGTGGTGGGAATGACCATGGAGGGGGGGGGGGGGGGGAGGGTACCATGGAGGGGGGGGGGGTCATAACTATCAAGGATCAGATATGCCTGCAGAGGTGTGACGGAGTGCTGCGCTCTGGTTACGCTCGATTATACATGACACCTGACGGAAGCGGGAGGGGGGGCGGGGTGGGTGAGAGAGAGAGAGAGAGAGAGAGAGAGAGAGCCCCTGCGTTTTTTAGGGAAGCGCTGGGGAGAGTGTGTCTGGCGGGGCTGTAATGTACTTCACTTCACTTCTCTGTGTTGTCAGTGAAAACAGCGTCCGCTCCTTCAGCCTGTGGCGATGAGCCTGAGGCCGAGCTGTTTCCGTCCTGATAAGAGGCGACACCTCCATGTGGTCAGGGTTCTACTGCCCCCTGCCCTTTTCCAATGTACCTCTCACGATTATGGTGTCCTATTGTAGCTAGGAAATGATTAATCATGTATAATGTTCGGAAATATCCGAACAAACACACACGCGCGCGCGCGCGCGCACACACACAGATACACACACACACACACACACACACACACACACTATTGAAAAATGCACAAGCAGCAGGCTTGTTCCAAAGCCCATGGTTTGTGGCCCATAGGTCATGCCAGGCAACTGGGACCATAAAAAAGATTAGATCGCCATCTAGTGGTCAAAATGAATAAACTTCAAGGAGTACAGACCATGCATTATCAATGGTATCTAACTCACTCAAATACATACAGTACGCCATCGTCTAAGAATGATATCAAATATCTATCGACACATTTGTGATGTAAATAACTGTTAATTTATTGGTATAACAAACAGAACAAGGACATTTATGGCTTTATAAATGTATGTGCAGACTGCAGAGGTCACCCCAGATCAGTTTTCTCACACAGACACAGACACAGACACACTGAATAAGAAGCACACACGTCACACGTGTTAGTCAGGAATGCACTTTATTAACCCACACTTAGAAAAGGACACCAGAAGGCACTGGAGTGGTATAGCACACAACCCTACCACCACGCTGCTTCAGCCAGGCGGGGCACTGCAAGGGCAAACCAGACTCAGAGGTCAACACAGCCAGGAGCCACTCGTCTAGGGTGTGCGTTCAGGATCACAACATGGTAGAGAATGTCACCTATATCTTCTCCCGCGCTATGCAACAACGTCCGTCGATGTATTAAAAACTAACTTCCATCGATTCATTTGAGTCACACTCGACGACTCAGTTCAGCACGGATTCTGGTGAGCTGTAGAACTTTCCGGAAGTGTTGAGGAGGATAATGATCCTGAACTGTACACGCCCCAGAACCGCCAAAGAGGGCTACGCACGGGCAACAATCTATCAAAAATCTCTATCGAGTGTTTCTCAATCCTTGTCCTCTAGCAGCGCGCGAGGAAAATCAGGCCTCCAGTTCAGCTGATCCCACAGCATCTGCTATCTTCACACGAGCTCTTAATTGAACTGCAGAGTGGACTTTAGACGGTCTGATTCACGTGAGGTCGGCTGAAAAGTCCTTGAACGGGCGGAGGCGAGGATAACACGGATACAGAGGCGGCAAACGTAACTGTACTCAAGGACCAGGATTAGGAAACACAGATCCTAAGATTTCACCTCAAGTTCATTTACAGAGTATGAGTGTCTTACACAGATGTTGCCTTTGAAAACAAAAGTATTTGACTATGGCAGGCACCTTGAATCCAAGCTGACACATTCTTCTACTGGATATATTCGCTAAGAGTTATCTGTTATAATGATCGGACAAAACGATGACCTGCTGTGCTCCATGCCCCCCCCCCCCTCCCTCCCTCCCTCCCTAACAGTTGCTCCCTCCCCCTCCCCTAAAAGATCTGCTCTGAGGCCCCTGGCCTCCCTGGGTGAAGAGGAAAAAAACTCCCTGATGGTAGGCAGACATTTTTGGCACATTGGGGGGGGGGGGGGTGTATTTGAGGACACAGGGGGATGGCGAGAGAGATGGAGAGAGAGAGAGAGAGAGGGAGAGAGAGAGAGTCGCCTATGTGAGGGAGACGTACAGCATACGGCCAGTGCATTGATCTAAAATGGCAGTGGGAGACAGCTTTCAACGGCAGATATGAAGCAGCATTCCTTCTCCAGCTGGATTCCATAACACACTGGGTGAGTACCAGTGCTCTAAGGACACCTCCCTCCTTCCTAACCTAAAAAGGGCTGATTACAGCAGGTCAAAGTCATTATCCTGCCACCTTCTCCCCAACTCTAATCATTTGACCTTGGCCCTCCTCAGTCCTCTACTCAGTGCGGGCAAAGTAAAGGGTGTATGTCTGGATCAGCTACCACTGTTTATGGCAACTACCGGATCAAAAGGGACACGTTTGGGAGTGTACAGTATGGATATTGCAGTGTGGCTGTTTCTTCTCTTTTGCTGACTAGTTTTTTGTGTGCCTCTGTGGTGGGTGATCGAGCTCGTCCAAACATCCCTTCCCTCTAAGCAGGTGCCCCATTCTACACCAATCATTACCATTCATTATCACCTCCCCTAGTTAAAACGGTTTATTTTCTCATTTTATTTATAAAAGAAAAAAAACTTTTAAAAGGATGTAAATCATCGCTAGTAGAAACAGTACGGAAGCACAAGGAGTCTCTAGGCATGACACTCAAAGTAAAGTCCGTCAGTCTTTTGTGTCCGGGAAACAAAGAGTCCTCGAAGGAAAGGTTACTTCTGATCTCGGAATCCGTCGCAGCATGAGATGTGCGACGTGAGTTTCTGTCCTCCTTTTCTTATCCACCAACAACAGCTAGGTAGAGAACCCTCTTCCTGAAGGCAGCCAATCACATTTGCAGGTCTCTGCAGAGGGGCTGGGCCTCTGAGGTGAACAACCAACCAGTTTCCTGACAAGCTCCTCTATGTGCAGAGTAGGAGGAGCTTAATGCTACATGGTACTGAATAAAATAATGTTGAAAATAAAATAATAATATTAGAAATAACAACAACAATGATATACTTGATTAAAACCAAGAAATAAAAAAACAGTATGACAATGCATCCTGTGAGGAAAAAACACTATATCTGATCACCAAAAATGTAAACAAAGTCTCTTCTTTCCTAAACGAAAGTCATATGAGTGTTGTTGTTGTTGTTGTTGTTGTTGTTGTTGTTGTCTTTCCTCCCTTGCTATGTCTTTCTCTTCACCCCATATCCCGCCGAACTGAGCTCAGTCGATTGGCCGATTGGCCGATTCCTCAGCGCCCCATGATCAACACAGCCATCACATCCCATTGGCAGTTAGACTCTTCCTGCTTCCAGTGTATGTGTGTGTGAACGGAGTTACAACCTCTCCACATCGCCATCGCGACGCGCGTCGCTCCCTGCCCCCGGCCGGTCATCTGGGGGGCTGCAGCGCGCGGTGCGTGTACCCCGACAACGCGTCCCAGTTCCTCCACAGGAAGGCGAAGAGGAGGATGAGGAGGAGGGTGGAGAAGGAGCGGGAGCGCGTCTTCATCAGCGGCACCACGCAGTTGGCCACAGTGGAGACGAACACCAGCAGCACGGCCATGAGGGCCAGGAGGACGTTGATGAGCTTGCCCAGGAGGGTCCTGGCTGTGGCGTTCTCCAGCCCCTCCAGCTGGACCACCTGCTGCTGCTGCTGCTGCAGTTCCATCTTGGAGATCCTCGTCTGACAGGCCTCCAGAGACTCCTACAGGACGGGAGACAAGGAGAGAGCAGGGTTATAGCAGAGAAAGAGGTGGTCCTCTGTGGCTCGGTTGGTAGAGCATGGCGCTAACAACGCTTAGGCTGTGGGTTCGATTCCTGCTGGGACCATGTATACTGATAAATGTATGCACTCACTGCAATGTAAGTCGCTTTGGATAACAGCGTCAGCTAAATGGCATATGTAGGATAGACATACTAGCATGGCATATACAGTGTATAACTCCACTAGCACCCCCTACAGGCGGGAGAGGGAAATGCAGGTGAGAGACAAAGCCAAACACACGTGTACACGGATTATGGTGGCTCCAGCCTTGATTTCAATGTGTATAACTATTAACAGTTGAATGAGCCTGGCGGACATCCTGAAGAAGTCGCTCCCTCACCATTTGTCAATTCTTTTGCGATTGTAATGTGTCTGAAGAAATCGCACCCTCGCCATTCCTTTGCGATTGTAATGTATCTCACACCTTGTCCTTTGTTGGGAATGATATTTAAGGAGAGGGACTGTGAGATATTCTTGGAGTTTTGGGTTAGGCCCGTCACGGGCACCATTCTCCCGTGTTGTCCTTGATGCACGTTAACGTATGGTTAAAACTTAGTCATATGTTGCTTTGAAACTGTTAAATTGGTTATTTTGTTGATACTCTATTCGCATTCTTCCTATGTGCATTAATGTGATGTTGTGCGCTAGATAAAGGTTATGTTAATACAGCACGACATCATCGTTGCCAGGTTCTCCCATTTAATGTCAAACGTTAACATGCATCGTTAACGACACGTAGAATGAGTCATCAGCTTCAGATATTGACTCCACGCAATCCGATTTATCTTAACTTGAGGGCATGGTAAAAATAGCATTTTGGGTATTCTTAATGGAATCTAGGATCCGATATGATCGATCTGTCACACGGATGAGCAAAGCATTATGAATCATTATTAATCATGAAATATTAGTCAGATATAACGTATTTTCATATTCCATACTTGCAAACCTTTGTATAGGACAGGAAGTTATGGAGATGGGGATTAGAGACACAGAAGTGGTCTGTTTACACATGAACATCGGCCACAGACTTGGGTGGGGGGGGGGGGGTGTCTCTCTCTCTCTCTCTCTCACACACACACACACTCACACACTCACACACACACAATCTTGACGTTTCTTCCTCATTCTGATAACGATCTACTCATCTGAAAAGTTAGATTGTATGATCCAGTAATGACCGCAGTTTGCAGGAATACCAGTGGGCCAGAGTTTCTTTTCTTGAATAATGAGTCTTCCTCAATCCGGACCACAACAATTTCAGTTTCATTTCAGATGAAGGGTTAGAAACACATCGGCTAACTTCCTACAAACTTTCCCCAGACCCGGAGCACCTCTCTCAGAAGCACTCCAGCCACCAGGTTACTGGTATCTGACTTGTGATGATGAAGTTGTGTTTGTGAAATAAGTCCTGACCTGTATGTCTCTGGCTCTCTCGTAGGACTGGTAGGCGATCTTCTCCTCCATGCTGGCCAGTT
Source organism: Argentina silus (assembly GCF_951799395.1). NCBI lineage: Eukaryota > Metazoa > Chordata > Actinopteri > Argentiniformes > Argentinidae > Argentina > Argentina silus. The sequence continues at coordinate 21,010,358 of NC_139662.1, forward strand.
CCTGCTTCAGGTTGAGGATCTCGTTCTGGTGCAGCTCCGTCAGGTCATTCAGCTGCTCCTCCAGCCGCTCACACCTAAACAAATACACACAACTTCTACTTAGAGTTCAAGTAATAGCTTAACACACCAACATATATATATATATATATATATATATATATACACATACATACACACACACACACACACACACACACGCACGCACACACCTGTTTTCCTGGAAATTCCTGGAGCTCTTTGGTCACATGACACCTGATGTGGTTTACTGATGACTAACCCTGAGCTGATTAGGACCTGCTTACTCATCTGCTGATGAAACTGACCGTCAGAGACGCTCAGCAGGATGACAATGACCAATCACAGCCCTCAGGGAGGGGCATGTAAAGACTTTTACTGACATGAGTGTCAGAACATGCCACTGAGAACAGAGCAGTACGTACGTGTGGACTGTACATTTGAAAAGGAATAAATTGTGTGTCTATCCAGGATCTGTGATGTAAATATGGAAATTAGTGTATAATAAATGTTTAATGTGTGTGTGTTTGTTTGTTTGTGTGTGTTTGATTACGTGACTCACACCTGTGTGACCTCGTTATCTCTCACCTAACCTGTTCCAGAGTCACATCCTTCAAGATCTGTCTCTGCACCCTCTGGCAACACACACACCACACTCGTGCAACCTCTCTCTCTCTCTCTCTCTCTCTCTCACACACACACACACACACACACACACACACACACACACACACACACACACACACACACACACACACACACACACACACACACACACACACACACACACACACACACACACACACACACACACACACACACACACGATAAGGGGCCTAATCCAACAAAACAAAAAAAGCAGACAAGGCAGTCAGAGACAGACAGATAAGAGAGAGAGAGAAAAATAGAGAGAGAGAGAAAGAGAGAGAGAGAAAGAAAGAAAGAAAAAAAGAAAGAAAGAGAGAGATGGAGAGAGAGAGAGAGAGAGAGAGAGGGAGGGAGGCGGCAGAGCTTTTGCAGAACATGTGCACCATCCTGATAATGCTGATGGTACATTACTAAAGCCCTACCCTACAAAACAAAGTTTCCTCTATGAGCAACACAGGTATCAGCCTCCGCTGGTAACTACTGTGTAATGTCATTTCAGTGGTCATGGAACAGTTGAATGTTGCCCATTGTTCTCTGACCTATGATTCATTCATTATGCTCCATATGCTAACAATTGGTTGAATTTCAGGTTACTCAGGTTGTAATGAATGCGACATTGCTGCTTCTAATAGTGGTTATTACAGTTTCATCCACGGCAGACAGGCTCAAATAAAGTCAGTTAGTGGTCATTCTGTTCTGCTCCTTATTTTTAGCCTGAAAAACAAAACACAGACGCTCTAATCTCAGATGGACATTTTAGGGAGAAAAATGTTCCAGTCTCCTGGTCACTCAAACTCGTCCTCTCTCCCCCTTCTTCCCTCCCCCTTCTTCCCTCCCCCTTTCCCCAGCCCTCCTCCGTCTGCCCCCTCTTTAAGACATTCAGGAGGAATGTTGGTGGTTTATTTTCAGGGCTCATGCCTTAAACACACACACAAGTACACACACAAGTACACACGAGTACACACACACACACAGACGTCTCTGTGTGTAAGACCAGCGGTGTGGAGCTGGAGCCAAAGTAACGTAATTTGTGTCTGTCTGCCTATAACTCTGTCTGTCAGTAAGGCCCACTCTGTCCGTTACCCTAACCAACTGTCCCTCTCCTCCTCTCATTGAGTTTAAGGTTCAAAACCAAACACTTGACGGCGAACAACAGGCTTAGTGTTCCTCTACATTTTCTAAATGCTACATATCTAATCGGTTATTGAGGGAGTTAAGCACTCATCACTCATCATGTCAATGGACCTTTAAGTCTCACAACCAAACGGATAACAGGGGGTCATGGTTCTAATTGTTAAAGGGCAGGTAAATGCATGGTAATCTCACACGTGCTACGCTGCACAAAGGCTGGGTGTGAAAGCACCAGATACAGGACACGATTATTGAGTTTCACAAGAGTTCATTAGCTGTCCTCTCCGTATCTACCTGCTGAGGTTGATAAAGGTGCTCTTCAGCCCTGGGTGAGTGGGGGGTAAAAGTTGCCTTGACAATCTCACGGCCTCAGATAGCTCTACGATTAGAGAGACTCCAGGATCTCTGCTCGGGACGAGGCTGAATCCCCAAAGTGGGAACTTAAGTTGTTCTTCCTGCTGCCTTTCTGAAAGGGACTTTTCCCTGGCCACTGTTACCCTTGGCAACGTCAAGGGGGTTTCTTGTTCTGAACCTGCCAGGAAAAGAGCACTTATACCACTTTCGCTCTATATAAGGAGTGTTTATTAACCCTGGTCTGTACCTGAAGCGTTCCTCCTGTAGGGCCTGCATGATGACAGTGTAGTCCCTCTGGTAGTGACTCTTCAGCCCCTCCAGGCTCTCCTCCAGCCGTCCCTGGCCCTCCCTCAGCTCCTGCACCTCCTGCAGCATCATGTCCAGGCTGGAGCTCTGGCTCCTTTCCAGGGTGTTCCCCTTGGAGCTGGGGGGGCCTCCGGGGGCCCCTGTGGTGCTGTTGGCCCCTGCGGAGCCGGACGTGGCGCTGGAGCAGTCGTCCTCGCTTCCGTACTTGGGGCTGGACTGCAGGTGGTTGGCCCCGCCGAGCAGCGACCTCCCCCCGGCCCCCGTCACCCCCTCCTCTCCCGACGGGTCGTCCAGAGAGTCCTTGAGGGAGGGGATGTTGTCGGCGCTGCCAAACTTGTTGCGGAAGAGCGAGGCGATCTCCCGGGGTTTGGAGACCACCGCCCCGGCGGCGGAGTGTGTGGCCTGGGAGAAGCTGGAGAGGCCCCCCTTGACACTGTCCACCACCCCCTCGCTGAAGCCTGTGACCTTCGCCCCCACGTCCTTCAGGCCCTGCTGCATGTCCCGCAGCACGTCTTTGGGCTGGCGAGGGATGCCGTTGTGCTCCACCTCCAGCAGCTTGCGGTGGTAGTGCTCCAGCTTCCTCTGCAGCTGCTGGATGGTCTGGGCAGACTTCTGGTTCTTCTTCTCAAACACCTGAGGTTTACAAGAGTTTTTAGATTTCTGATTCGTACAGTGCATTTGGATTTGTATATCTGCATTTCTTTTTTTAAATATTTTTTAGGGCATTTCTGCTTTATTGGGATAGAGACAGTAGAGATTGGAGAGGGAGGAGGGATGACACGCAAGACATGTCGAGGGTCGGAATCGAACCAGGAACCTTGCGATTAATGCGGTATGCGCATTAGTGTGCTAACGCCACAAAGCGACCCCATAATCTGCATTTTTAATGGGACATTTACAGTCATGATTGGACTAGAAGTCAAACCCCCCCCCCCCCCCCCTCACCTGTTTGATGCGTGCGCTCTGCTGCTTGTCTGCGTTGTTGGCCAGTTTGAGGTACTCGGCCACGTTGTCGTCTCTGGCCGTCTGCTCGATCTTGATCTGCTCCGTGAGCTTGAGGATCTTCTGCTGCAGCTGGGCGATGGCCTGCTTGGTGCGCTGGGGGTCCGGGGTGCCATCGTCACCCCCGGTGAAGGAACAATCTGCCCCACACGCCAGGGGAGTCTGAGCCAACCCGCTCACCTCCAACCGGTCGATCTGAGAGAGGAGAAGAGAGGGGGGGGGAAGAGAGGGAGGGAGGAGAAGAGAGGGTAGGGGAGAGGAGTGGGGGAAGGAGGGAGGTGGGAGGTGGGAGCGAGAGAGGAGGGAGGAAAGCAGACAAGTTAGAGTGTAAGTTGCATATTGAGGAAGTTCCCTTATTTGGGAGGTTTTGCTGACGTGGTGACTTCTATTCTGCAATCTGCATTTCTGCCCCTGGCTCCTCCAGTAAAGAGGGGGGTCAGTGCCAGCTGAGGAGGCCACTTGCGGTCAGCTGTTTCGGAACTGTATGATGCATGATCACAATTTCTTTTGACAGTCTGGGCTCTACAAACACACAAAAAAAAGGAAGCTGAAGAAAAAAGGATTTCCTTCCATGTGTCCAGAGTCAAGGGTTTGACTGTGTAACAATGCATATACCGTAATCCACACATCCAGCAGGCTTCTGGCTAGATGAGAATGAGAAATGCTATACCAGGTTAATGAACGAGTCATGGATAATAATCATTAAACCAAATCACTAAAGTGTGCCTACATACAACAATTTAGGACACATGTCACGTTCTGAGAGGATGTAGGATTTGTGATTACAGCCGTTGACGCTTCCCAGATTAGGTCGACCTGTCGTGTTGCCACCACCGGCACGTTGCTTTTTCAGACATTGACCTGTTGTGTGTCAATAGGCACCCGTGTAAAAAACAACAACAATGACGTTATCTTAATGGGAAACCTGGTTTCCGTATCACTCTGTAAAGCTGTTTGATTAGATGGGTAGAATATACACCCATAGGTCATGAACTCTGAATTGGACGCTCAACTCCCGACAGAGACAATTGCTGTAAATGGCATACTGTGTTGCGTGACCGAATCTTGCATTTAATGAATTGTGAGATCAGGCATACACCTGGCACGCTGCCAAAAAGAAAAAAGTTCAAGAGGACAGCCCACACGTCCCTAAGGCATTGTCTGTACTGGCACAAGGCGTTCAGAACATGGACCCAGAGGGGGAGAGCATGCTCTGCGGTTCGCTTCTTTGTGACTGTCCATTCTGGCATCCAGTACATCCTCAACTCTGCAGCAGCTGCCATTGTCAGCTGTCAGTCTACAAGTATTCGCACGCCGTAATTGGTAAATACAATAACCGGCGAGTTCCTCACACGCGTGAGCAAACATGACTAATCGATGACTGGCACAACTGTAATCACACGAGTAACAAGAGACAACCCGTGGCATCCGGTAAAGGGTTAAGCAATAGCGATACTCCCGTTCATTCTATTGAAATATCGACATCTTGATACATCTTTAGAAATTGCAAGACAGCAAACTCAATCTCACCTTGCCATTCCTTAAACGGAGAACTTGTTCCCAATGCATTTTTGCCTTGTCGCGGATACAAGTGTATTCTCATCTGTCCAGAGAGTTCATTTATAAAATCCCAAAGTACGCTATCCCACTCCGCCGACCGCTCACTCCAACTCCCAAAACTTGTTGTGAAAGTTGAAGCGTACCTGAAACTGTCTATCCTCCTCTTGGCTCCTCCCACCCCCTCCCACGCTCCGCCCCTCCCCTCCCCACCGCGCGACAAGGGTGACATCATCCTCTGAGCTGGCAACTGCGCCTCGAGCAAGTGCACGAACTCGAATGTCAATCATTATCCGCTCATCCTGCTTGTGTTCAAAAATAAGACTTCAGTCAGAAAGATGTCTTTAGGTCTAGTTCCTGTTGATCTCGACAATAATGTTTCAAAGGGGAAAACTATTCTATTCTTTATGGAGCTTATCTTCCATATCCCTCGTTATCCCAAGGCTCTCTTCAGTCACAAGAAAAAAAATATGCGAATTTTATTAAGAATAAAAAAAAAGGCATTAATTTTGACTACAGAATGTCTCAATCATAAGACCCCTTTGCGAAATATCTATTGCCCAATCAGCGCAAAGGTAACACACTTACACAATGCACGTGCTGTAGCTGAGAAAATAAAACAAAATAAAATATATTCCATAAACAACCGTCAACTTTTGGCCTTGGTAGTTATTTATGGAAACATAACCGCCAATATATAACTATTTATAAAGACCCTGCCATCATTTGTGGTTTCTTATCTTTCCATTGTGAAAACAGTGCTCCAGACTGAAGATAAGACAAGGATTTTGGGAGGAGAAACTGAAACTGAGAGCAGAGAGTAGAACAATACAGGGCAGGCTGGGTGTGTGACGGTGAGATCATATCACATCTCTCCCCCCCCCCCTCTCTCTCTCTATGCTCCAGGCAGCCGCTGGAGAGCTGGGTGAGAGCCAGGGCGAGGTAAACCAGTCCGACATCTTCTCTATTCCACAGTCATATAGTTGACGCGCGCGCGCTCCTTCTCTCTCTCTCTCTCTCTCTCTCTCTCTCGTTCACACACACACACACACACACACACACACACACACACACACACACACACACACACACACACACACACACAAAATGCCCAATGTGCATTTTGGAATTTTGGATGCCGAGAACACATGGCAATTTGTGATGGGAAATGCTTGGTTTACTAAAGCAAGGTGAACACAGGTTCTGGGCACCCTTTTATAGTCAGTGACGGGAAAGTGAGCGGTGACAGCTGAGCTGGAGCTGACGTCTCAGGGATTAGTCTAATTGAGTAGGCCTCGCAGCCGTGCGATCGGTCATAACTTGGAAGGCCATTAAACCAAATATACATTGTGAAATCACTTATGATGTGTGTGTGTGTGAGTGAGTGAGAGAGAGAGAGAGAGAGAGAGAGAGAGAACATTTCCCGTTGACGAAGAAGCAAGCTGCTTCACGATGTGAATTAGAGTACGAGAAAAAGCACGCTCCGCTGGCGCGAATTTGAAAAGTGCCGCATGTGTGACACGGCACTCCGTACCCATCTTTCTCCGGTGTAAACAGTTACGAGATGAGGACACTTGTTTCAATCTATAACACCAGCAGACAACGTTGTTGCCATAGCCGCCGTCGGACGATAGCTGCAACAGTGGGATCACGGCCACGGGAAATGGCCCGCTTGACCGAGGCCTATCTAGATAAAACACATTTGAAAGAAGCGATGGTATGGCGTGTCAGCTGAACACTCTGAACTGAAGTGCCCGGCCATGCAGCACTAGAGATAAGGGCTTCCCTGCTGATAAGGAGCTCCGAGACACATACGGACTGGCACAATAATTCATTAATTCATCCCTATAAGCTCAGCTCAAAATGCAGAGTAAGCAAAGCTGCTCACTATCCGGCAAAGACACCCACGTGAGTGTGCGCGCGCACACACTCACACACACCTACACACACCTACACACACAATATGTGCAACGCCTCTGTTTCATTGGAGGGATTGACAATGTCCTCATCTAGATAAGGAGTTGCTCAGCATTGGGAAGGGAAAAGGCACAACTTATAAGTCTTTATAACAGTGCCCTAAAATGACCCACATGGCACTCTGACCTTCATAACACGTTACCATGGTGATAATGCTCTGTTTGATACACAGAAGGTGTATCTGGAGTTTGAAGTTCAGTCAGTCACACATGATCTGACCCTAAGCCTCAGAGAGAGAGAGAGAGAGAGAGAAAGAGAGAGTATTTAAGTCCAGTCCCTACAGTACCAAGCACCTGCAGCTCAACTACAGAGGAAGAAGGGGAGAGGAGAGGAAGAAGGGGAGAGGGGAGGAGAGGAGAAGGAGAGAGGAGAACAGAACAGGGTTCCCAGGGCGTAAGGAGACGGCAGAGGTTAGCTGTACCAGCGCGGTGCGTGAGACTGCAGGAGGGAAACATGAGGAGAGAACACAAGATAGCCCCAGGCCCTCAAAGGAAACAGAACACACAGTACCTAGGTGTTTTTACCAAGTAAAACACAGTTAATTACTTCATGTACTCAATCACGCACACGCGTGCACACACGCCCACACACACACACGCACACGCACATACCCTATAGGCTATACCCTATAGACATACCCTATAGCCTATATGACACCCTGATCTTAGCAGGCAAGATAGACAGAGAAAGAGAAAAGAGAGAGAGAGAGCAGACCGGCAACAATATTGACATCCCAAACAATTTAAGCCCCAGGTCACAGTTGAACAAACCTGTGCTGTAATACTGTTTACTCTAAATATAATACTCTAAAAGCAGTGACATAACATAAGCATGCCAAATTAAAACCTTGTGACTTGTGGAACTAACTCCCTACACCCCAGCTAAGTAAGCCACAGATCAGAATCAGAACAGAACCGCACTCGACAATATTAGGCCCACATGAGTCAATAATATTAGGCCCACATGAGTCAATAATATTAGGCCCACATGAGTCAATAATATTAGGCCCACATGAGTCAATAATATTAGGCCCAGATGAGTCAATAATACTAGCACATAGTCACTTTAACAACACCTCTTACACCAACGGCACAGTGCAATAGTAATGACATTCCACTGAACCACTTTACTACTTTTTTAGTCTACTATTTATACTGC
>NC_139662.1:21033505-21035315 GCF_951799395.1 Argentina silus
CACACACACACACACACACACACACACACACACACTCACACACCATCCAAAACATGACACAACACATCAACCGAGGTGTTCTGAATGACACGGCAGGAACACCATGTTCTACCTCAGGACTGTTAATGAGGTTTTGAGGTAAACAGGGCCAGGACACGCCCCCCTAGGCCTGAGATGGGATGCCCCCTCTCACACCTACAGTCCTGACATTGTTATCCAGGAGGGTTGGAGGCCGTTACACAAACGGTGAGGATGCAAAACCAAAAAAGTTGCAGCTTATTGGCAGCGCCTCAGTTCATGTGAAGTGCTATTGTTCACACATTTGCCTGCGCAAGGGCAGGGACAGTAACAGTTGCGATTATGCAACGGAAGTCGCTAGACTGGATTTCTCCTGGGGTTCAGGATTGGGGCCAGTTGATTGCATTACGCTCCTCTGGAGCAACACTGTACAGCAGTGGAGGCTGGTGGAGGTAGAAACCGGAGGACGGGCTCATTGTGATGTGTGGAATGGACTGAGGAAGGGTACCAAACACACGTGGATCAACACAATAAGACACAATAGGAATGGAGGACAGCTAGAACGGAGAGAATAGAACACTGCGGTGTTTGTGGAGAGGGAGGCAGGTGGGCAGGTGGAGAAGTGGCCTGAGGGGAGGAAGGAGAGGGGAAGGGCTTGTCCTCAACCTCCCCCCCCCCCCTCTACCAATATTACCTATAATCCTCTCTCCCAGGGACGAGGTGAGCAGATGTCTGCAGACACGCCCTGGAGGAGGTTCTACCCCCTAACACACACATGCACACACACACGCAGAGACTCACACGCACACACGCAAACGCACACACACACTCACATGGACACGCACACACACACATGCACAAACACACTCACATGCGCACGCACACACACACACAGAGGACTGACTTCTGGCGGAAGCAGGCTCTACCCTCCAGGTCTGGCTGCTGTTTCATCTCCACTCAATCCCACCCCCTCCCTCCCAGTCCCAAAACGACTCCTTATTCCCATCAAAACATCAATACCCCCCACCCCTTCTCTCCCTTCTCTCCCTCTCCATCCTTCCTCCCTCCCTCCCTCCCCATCCTCCCTCCCTCCCTCTCCATCCTCCCTCCCTCCCTCTCCATCATCCTTCCCTCTCTCTCCATCCTCACCATCCTCCCTTCCTCTCCATCATCTCTCTTTCACTCCCTCTCTATCTACCCTGACTCCCTCTCCATCCTCATTCCCCCTTCTCTCCCTCTCAATCCTCCCTCCCCATCCTCCCCATCCTCCCTCCCTCTCCATCATCCCTCCCTCACTCCCTCTCCATCCTCCCTCCCTCCCTCCCTCCTTCTCCTTCCCCAAGCAGCTGGAGTGAGAGCCCAGACAAGACCCTTCCACTCGATCAATCTGGGATCCTTCAGGCAGAAGAAGAACAGGGTGTGTGTGTGTGTGTGTGTGTGTGTGTGTGTGTGTGTGTGTGTGTCTGTGTCTGTGTCTGTGTGTGTGTGTGTGTGTGTGTGTGTGTGTGTGTCTGTGTCTGTGTCTGTGTCTGTGTCTGTGTGTGTGTGTGTGTGTGTGTGTGTGTGTGTGTGTGCGCGCGCGCGCGCGCGTGTAAGTGCGTGCCAGTGTATGTGCGTATGTAACCTGTGCCCGCGTATGTGTGCACACAGAGCTAACGGTGGTCATTAAATAGAGGACCATCAATCTATTAATCAGCAGTGGACACCTTGTAATGAGTCCCACAGGCAAACCACCAGCTGGAGAACAGAAGGCTGTTAACAGTCAACAGAGCCCTCAAACTGCCTGGAAACA
>NC_139662.1:21040515-21043015 GCF_951799395.1 Argentina silus
GAGAGAGAAAGAGAGGGAGAGAGAGGGAGGGAGAGAGAGAGAAAGAGAGGGCAATCAATATTTTGATCATCTCATCAGCTTTTACCCAAACAGTCAACATGCACCTCGTTTTAATCAATAATCACTTAACTCTGTCTCTGTTTCCCCTATGATGTCATTGGCACACTGGATATATCCAGCACAAATAAAGTGATAGCGACGTGGGTTATTAAAGTGACTCTGTGTGTGTGTGTGTGTGTGTGTGTGTGTGTGTGTGTGTGTGTGTGTGTGTGTACTCCTCTGGGAAGTCATTTGGCGTCACTAAAGAGATCCCAGCAGTATCTGGAGTCAAGGGTTCCTTCACAACCAAAATCCTCTCAATACAAATACCTTGATTAAACCGAACGTACAACCCTAAACCCTAACGTTACACAACCAAACACAACCTCACCTAACCTAACGTTACACAACCAAACACAACCTCACCTAACCTAGCCCAAATCAACACAGCGGAACCCACCCGGGGATGCAGAAACCTAAACGAACGCGGAAACTAACGCGGACGCCTCGACGAACCCAACACTACTGTCACTGTCTCCGTGCAGTGGCCAACAGCAACAGTGATTGCCTTTGACACAGACGTTCACAGCGATGTCAAGAGGGTTCAGCCTGTCACTTAGACACAGTGGCTGCTCACACTGCAAGGGGAGAAAACAAGCTCTCAAGTCAGGAACATTCGGAGCTCTGGGGAGTGTTACACACGCAAACTATAATCCCATAGGCTACAGAGTCAGAAAAATCTTCTGTATCACACCCACCCACACAAGCACGCACGCACGCACACCCGCAAAGTACGCACACACAGACACACAGACGCAAAGTACACACACACACGCGCAAAGTACACACACACACACACGCAAAGTACACACACAAACCCCCACCCCCCACACACACACACACACACACACACATTATTACACATGCAAAGTACACACACGCGCAAACGCACACATTTGTCGGGAATGTAATCTACACAAATGCAGCTGTGATAAAGCAGGCCCACGTCACGGGTAAAACAATCAGCTGTTCACGTCACGGTAACACAATCAGCTGTTCAGTCTGACAATGGGCCCAGAGAGAGGAGGGGAGGGAAGGCACGCCACACAGAACCCACACTGTCACTGCCACAGAGGCACACTGAGGCTGACACACACACACACACACACACACACACACACACACTAGTGTCGCTAACAGAATCCTGTAACTAACCAAACTGAGGTCGATACACACACACCCACACAATCACACACACACACACAATCACACACACACACACACACACACACACACACACACACACACACACACACACACACACACTAGTGTGGCTAACAGAATCCTGTAACTAACCAAACTGAGGCTGATACACACACACCCACACAATCACACACACACACACACACACACACACACACACACACACACACACACACACACACACGCAATCACACACCGACACACACACACACACGAGTCGCTCCTAGAATCCTGTAACTAACCAAACATTAGCCAATCAGCAAGCACCGCATAGGAAACATGCCTTTTTTTGTGGAAACAACTCTCCTATCATTCAATAAGCAGATCCAGTACGCTTCTGTAAGCAGAACGCCCTGTAAGCTGAGCATCCTACCGTACATGAAGAGCCTACGCTCTGCGCCTCTCTCTGCATCGCAGTCGCTACGATGTCCACAGGATCGCATGCCCTTTGGTGTGTTATTGTCTGAACGTGCAACTTTCTGAAGTGTTGGACCACATCATGTCAGTGTAATTAATCAATGTATGTCAATGAGAAACCCAAGAATGTCTGCTTCCTTACACTGTCCAGAGAGACTGTAAACACTGTCAAAAAAAAAGTGAGTCACTAAAACGTGTACATCAGTTCCCCATGACTGAAATGTGCGACAGATTTGTTTGAACATAAAAAAAATATATAATAATAATAACTTGTGTTGATTAAACACATTTCAGTCATTTACATAAATCCAAAGGCCTTTTTTTTCAAGTTTCAAGTTTCAAGTTTCAAGTTTATTTGTTACGTCTCAGACACGAGTGCAGGGAGTAAAATTCTTGGGCTCGGTTCCTTGACAATGCAGCATACAAAATACAAATAATACAAATAATACAAATAATACAAATAATACAAATACGCAGTAGTGCAATGATAGGAGAGGGTGGCCTTTGGACTAACACCCACTATGACTCATAAAACATAGACTACAATGTAGACACTCTGGACTACACCTCTAGTCTCAGACCCTGGGATATCATATACAGTACCAGTCAAAGGTTTGGACACACCTTCTCATTCAATGTTTTTTCTTTATTTTTATTATTTTCTACATTGTAGATTAATATTGAAGACATCAAAACTATGAAGGAACGCATATGGAATTATGTAGTAAACTAAAAAGTGTCAAACAAACCAGAATATGGTTTATATTTTAGATTCTTCAAA
>NC_139662.1:21048015-21050515 GCF_951799395.1 Argentina silus
GGTTAAAGCTCCTGTCTCCACAGAGCGGGCATCCCTCCAGTCAACACAGCCATGGCAGCCAGAGAGTCTGTCTGAAGCCCCAGCAGGTGAATAGCCTACTGTACTTTCCCTCCATAACACCCCAGTGTACGGTAATACCTTTTAGTGGACTTTCAACAGACATTTAACATGATTCGAACTTGTAGCAATCTATGGTAAGTAGTTTATTTCTCCCTGGCCATCGGTACCAGTCCAACAGTCAGATGTATAACCTCCTTCACCCCTGGCCCTCAGACAAGAGTTATTGATCATGCCTTGTGATGCTTGTGCGCAAGTTTATTCGGACAATGTTTATTAAACAAACGTTGGTTGGTATAACGATGGCAAAATAAATGTGGACACGTTATGGACTGTATTGACAGAAATAAACCTGGATAAGCTTCTACCTTATTAAGCCGGTAATACCTTATACCGGCTTGACCCTAACGGTCGCTGTCACTGCTGCGTTTGTCTCTAGATGTGTCTGCTTGTAGTTAACTAGTGGTCGTATGTGACGCACCAATAGATATTGTAAAAGGATGCTTTTGCAATAAGGGTCGGAACAAGCTGCATCAGATACATTCTCATCTTTTCAGAGAGAGAACATTTTGTGAGGAGATCAAAATCTGTTTTCCAGTTTCATAAACTAATCATGCAACACGAGCAGATGATCAGAGGCTGTGGTCGCACCTGGTCTAAAGTATGTGAGGAAATGCACGCGTAGATTACTAGTCGATAAGCTTCCTGTAAATGGCTGGAATACAGGTGCCTTTCTGCACGTTAAAGGAATAGATTGTGCATCAATCATGTAGCAGGCCTCCGATTCTCACGCCTCCAACCACCAACCGTCAACCGTCAGACAGAAATAACCCCTATCATCACCTATTTAAATAACCCCTCCGTCAAGTCCCAGAACGCCCGCAACCAGACACCTGTCCTGTCCTCCGACCCACTAAAGATCCAGTGTGGATCAGAACCTCCACGCACCGGTTCTAGAGTCTAACACTATGGGCCTAGGGCTCTAGGTCTTCTATAACTTACTTACAAAAATTACCAAATTCCATATCCACCATTAATACCGATATGAGGAATCCAGGTCCTGGCTCAGAGATGGCAACAACAGAGGCGTGAAAATAACCTCTGCCTGGAGGGGGCAGTGTTCAGCAAACACCTGGTTGCCGCTAGAATCCACAGCATCTTCATCAAGGAACCCCACCCATCTCACTGTGGATAAAAGTGAGCGTCTACGTGGCCTGGGGATGTCCAGAGCATCTACGTGGCCTGGGGATGTCCAGAACATCTACGTGGCCTGGGGACGTCCAGAACATCTACGTGGCCTGGGGTGGTCAGTGGTCCAGCACCATGGCCTACAGTGCACACATATGCCCATTCATTCCGGCCCATGTCCTGTTGACATACCCTCTCTTCCTGTCTTTCTCTACTTGTCTCTGTCCAATACAATACTGAAAAAATACAAGAGTGGGACTGCCTCACTCCAAAATATCTACTAGAGAACGGTGGTACAGCTACAGCACCTTCTTTAGCAACTGACACTAACCTCAAACCTTAAGCCAAATCCTAAATACCACAACAACTGCTTATGTGTGGGCTCATCAGAGTTGACGACGTATACCCTGTCAGCCATGCTGGAACAGACATCTGGTGACTACCAATTGAAAATGGATTAAAAGGAAGGGAGGTAAAGTGTGGTAGTTAGCAGTCAGTCCTCAGAGGCTAAAATTAGCTGTGGTAAAGCACCTCTCCTGCCCTGTGGCCTTTTCAGACAGCCGCACTGGAGGACGGTGTGACAGAGGAAGATGTCTTCTTCTGTTCCACTCAGATGAGTCTGTTTCCTGTCACAGACACAGACCACTTCCTCCTCCAGCTAGTACTGGCCCAAGCCAGGGTCGTGGGTCAGGGAACACTGTGCCGGTTTACTTTGCAAACGGCGCCTGCCAAGGCATAATTGAACTGACCTAATTTATCTGATCCATGACTAAAAGCTCGATACAAATGGGGTGAAACAGGTGAAAACCAGTGAAAAAAGAGTGAAAGAAAGAAAGAAACCTATGACTATTTGCCACATCGCTTATTCAGTTTTACCGGCGGTCATATTAAAGGTACAACATTGTCCTACAAATCTATTTCAGATTGAATCAAAAAGTATTGCACCATAACAAAAATCTGAGTCAGTGTACCGCAAACTACAGAACATGAAACCCGTGTTAGGCGTTATGAAACCACAGATCCCGTCCACGACACCCACAATGACACATCAAACAACAATACATCTGGCTGCCATTCATAACAACCTGGTCAAACAACTTCCCCCACCGCTATCAAAACACGGAAACACTGTGGCTCTCTGCTTCAAGTGAATTAGCAGTCTGTTTACCTGCAGCACTGGTCTCCAGTAATAACCCAATCTATCCCAGTTATCACCTTGATACCGTAATAAATCTAAAGTCAACATTTACATTCT
>NC_139662.1:21053015-21060515 GCF_951799395.1 Argentina silus
TGACTTAATCAAAGGCATTATTTTGGTTGGGGTACGGATATTCATTTGATGAGGGAACAGTTAATGAAAAAGGTCTGCCCTTTTGCCGCATTTACCCTTAAAAGCATTACTCAGAGACCCTATTTCAACTTTTAACAAATGTAACTTTCCTAGTTATTAATCTGTGCAGCTCCATCATATGACACCTTCCATAACTCAACTGGTAGAGGAGGGACTCCAGAGTGGAAGCAGTGATGGCAGAAGCAACCATGGAAATGAGTAAATTCTGTGGTTTCTTCTGTTTTCTAAATTCATATGCATGGTAGCTTCTTCTGTCCTTACGGGTAACAAACCTAACAACAGCTATTGTGGAGACATCGGTTATATTGACATGGGGTCTGCAAGGCTCCCTATCCACTTCCTCATCCATGTCACACTTACACGAAGTTATCACACTCCTCATTCTCAGACAAACTCACACGGCAGAGTATAACTATATTATATCTCCTTTTTCAGTTCAATAAATAGGATGCGAGGAGCAAGCAGCTCCCGTCTCCTCACAAAGGCAATTCGTCTTGGTAACTATGGCAACGGAAGTCTACTCCAAATTTCAATGCTGAGGGACTCTATTCTTGAATTTCTTTACAGTAGTTCCTGGCGTGAGTTACTCTACACTGTGAGTGGGCTGGGGAGATGGACCAACATAACAAAGGGAATTTGGTATCATATGAAATAACAGTTCCTTTATTGTTAGAGAGAGCCACACACAGGCATGCTGCGTTACACCCGCCTACACACACACACACACACACACACACACACACACACACACACACGTGTAGGCAAGGCACTTGATCGCATATCCGCACATTTGCACTTGATCGCATATCCGCAAATACTTTTTCCTCGTTGATATGATATGTACTGAATCTCTACAAAGCTGTCAACAATAATACCGTATTGTAACAAACTGAGGTAAACACTGAAGTACATTCTGTAGTTTAGGCATTCTAAACCCTCCCCCCCCCCCCCCAAAAAAAAAAAAAAGATGTAAAAAGTGTCAATAGAAAAAGCATAATTGGGCACGTGATTAAATTAAGAAAATTAGTAGTTTATTTGCTGAAAATATCTAAAAGGGATGATGTCATACTGATCAACTGCAGTGGGTAAAATATCCTCTTGTGTAAAGGGGTCTTGGAATGCAGAGCAGCTGATTGGCTAATTCAGCGCCTCCCCTTCTTTGACCCATGATCGCCTCTCTTCTTGGTGACGCGTCGGAGGGCGGACAGTGACACCAGGTGGGCCTCAGCAGCTGTGCAGGTGTCTGCCTCACACTCTGCTTCCTTCAGGTTGTCTTGTGCAATGGCAAGATCGGAAAAATCCATTATCTAAGGAAGAGATGATATCACAAGTGTGACAAGAGTGTAAGACAGACCCATTGAATCCTGGCTTTTTCATCATCTGTAGTTACATCATTCCTTCTCTTCACTTTAATCTGATTGACTCATTAGTCCGTTGTGACTTTTCAACGGTGTTGTTTTTTTTTCATTTGTGAAGAGTGTCGTGACACACACACACACACACACGTCGATGCGCACTTAGATGCACTGCGAATACTGTCCATCTATTATGTGAATATAACAAACATGGTGTTCTCTCCTAGCTCTCATCTATCCCTCTCATACCCCCACTGCCCCAGCATCACATTTTTTGTAAATATTGTGCTCTCTAAGTCGGTCAGCAAACAAATGGAGTCCCTGGCTCTAAGTATTGAGGTTTCAACGGGGCTCTGCATTACTATAGTCAGGTGCTACAGACCACCGTCAGCTGCTGCTGATGTGCTTCCAACGCTGTCACAGTTGCTATCACAACTGCAGTACAGCGAGATCATTTTGACAGGTGACCTTAACTGGGATTGGCTTATGCCTATTTCTTTTTAAATATGTTTTTAGGGCATTTCTGGAAGGAAGGATGGGAGAGATGACATGCAAGATAGGTCGAGGGTCGGAATCGAACCGGCTTAAGCCTATTTCTGATGGTTTTAAAGATCTCTGTCGCTCACTAAATCTTACCCAACTTATCAGGTCCCCCACACACCCTAACCCCAAATACCCAGAGACATCCTCTTTAATTGATTTGTTTTTAACAAATGTTCCCCACAAATATTCTGAGGCTGGTGTTTTTGCAAATGACGTTAGTGATCACTGCGTAATTGCTGCAATTAGAAATCCAGGCCTCGCTTTGTTAAAAAAAGAGATTTGAAGCACTTCTCTGAACAAGGCTTTTTGCACGACTTATGGCTGGAAAGCCATAAAATCTTTATCAACCTCTAATACTCGTCATACACTGCCCCCTTGTATTGTTAAGGACACCAAATCCATTTCACTGGATACCAAGAAACCGGCTGGTCCAGATAACCTGGAACTACTTTTTAAAGCTTGCTGCAGATTTTATTGCCAAACCCTTATGCAGCATCTTTAACCTCACCCTCACTCAAAATGTCATCCCCAAAATTTGGAAATCTGCCCATGTTCTCTCCCTGTTAAAGGGGGGGGGGACCCTATTTCAAACCTAGCCATCTTATCGAAGGTCCTCGAGGGGTGGATAAACGATCAACTGAAGGAGTTCCTGAGTGCTAATAACATTCTTTCACTGCACCAGTCTGGCTTCAGAAAACAACATAGTACAATCACAGCATCCCTAAAGGTTGTCAACGATATTATCGAATCACTGGACTCCAAAAAAACCTGCGCTGCTCTTTTTATAGATCTTTCGAAGGCCCTCTATACTGTTGACCACCTCATCTTGAAACAGCAGCTGCTCAACATTGGCTTTTCATAGCAGGCCGTCGGCTGGTTTGAAAATTACCTATCAGGCAGGACACAATGTGTTAAATTTGACGGTACTTCCTCCAGTGTAATGCATGTTGTCTCAGGGGTCCCCCAAGGTTCTGTTTTGGGACCACCTTTGTTTACTATTTACGTTGCACAGTTTCATTTTTATGCCGACGATGCTGTTATTTACTGTTGTGGTGCCACCCGTGTTCAATCACTTGAGTTCCTGCAGTCTGCTTTTGGTATTGTTGAATCTCGGTTGTTTGATCTAAAGTTGGTGTCGAATGCCTCAAAAACTAAATTGATGCTGTTCTCAAAAGCCAACTTCTCTTCCCAACATTACAACCTTGCAGGGCAGTCAGATTGAATTAGTGTTAGAATACAAGTATCTAGGTATTTTAATTGATGATCGTTTAACTTTTAAACATCACATAGAAAACCTAGTAAAGAAACTAAAGCTTAAACTAGGTTTTTATTTCAGAAATAAAACCTGTTTTTCTTATTCCGCCAGGAAAAGATTGGTTGAGGCCACATTCCTCCCTTTGTTTGATTACAGCGATCTGCTGTAGATGCACGCCTCTGCCCAATGCTTGCAACGCCTGGACACCGTGTACCACAGTGCTCTGAGGTTTGTTACGGGCTGCAAAGCTCTCATTCACCATTGCACCCTTTATGCCAGAGTTCAGTGGCCTTCATTGGCCTTTCGCAGGCAGGCTAACTCACTGGTACATCTTCATAAACAAGTCTATCCTTGGTCTGCTCCCCTCTTATCTGGGTGGGTATCTCGCTCAAAACTAGTCATTACTGTTTGCAGCCTCAGGCCCCTGTAGCTTGGAACCACTTACAGACAGACTTACAAATTGAGGAGCTGATCCCGGGAGGGGCTTTCAAAAGTCTAGTGAAGGGCTTGGAGGCAGACTCCATAGGAGTCTGTAACTGCTTCCACTAGACCTGTTTCCTCCTGTCTCCTTATGCCTCTGCAAGGAGTTTACTGTTACTGCATGCTTTGTATTTTATGTGCCTTAATGTTTTGCTTGTGTGTTGTGTTCTATGTCTTGCTTTTGTACCTTTTAATGCTGATTGTGTGTTGCTTTTGTGTGTCTACTGTTACACATAGGATCCTGTGTGCTGCTTGTGTGCTTAGCCTTTTGTGCTCTTGGTGTTGCTTGCTTATATGTTGCTTATATGTTGTGTTACTCTGCAGATGTTTGCTTTTATGTTGTTTTAAACTGTGTTGCTGCTTCCTTGGCGAGGGCTCCCTTGAAAAATAGGTCTCGCCATCTCAATGGTACTCCCCTGGTAAAATAAAAAAATATTTAAAAAAAAATAAAACATCACTGTACCTGCAGAAGGATCTGGATACTGATGCTGAGCAGCAAGCCCAGCAGACAGGGCATCTTCCCCAGTGTCTCTGCTGGGAGACCCCAGAACACAAAGCCTGCCTCCATCCCTCTCTCTGGCCTGCCATCAACCTCTCCAACCTTCCTCCTCCACGCAGTCCCATTGACTTTGGCCCTCTCCCCACTCGTGAGGTCAGCTACATGGCTACGAGGGACAGTGACGGTGGGTGTAGCCTTAGCCACCCTGGTCCTTTGGTGAGCGTTAGCAATGTGTTCTGTGGTGGCCAGTTTGGTCATCCAGCTTGCCCAGCGGTTGAACAGGTCACTCAGGGCTGTGTGGGCATCCACCTGGAGATGAGGAGTGCTGGCCCACTGTTGGGGCACCATGGGGGGCATGAGTGTGTCCAGAAGGACCTCACCTTCCGGGAGCTCCAGAGGGTGGAGGGCCACCAAAAGACCAATACAGAAAACTATAGTGGCACACTTCATAGTTATTTAAAAAGAGCTAAAATCATCCAGCAAATTGAAAAAGCAGCCGCACTCAAAGAGAGACAGTTGAGTTGTGATATTTGGAGTGTTCGTTTGGAAGGTTGAAACGGGGTTGTCCTTGTTACTGTCATACAGTGGTGTATGATGTCACAGTGGGCAGCTAGCATGTCATCCCCTTCTTAGACATTATGACATCACTGCTGTATGGGGAAGTTGAATTCCGATGATTAGAGTGAGAAGATTAAAGCCTTTCCAAAGAGAAAAGGAACTGAAGAATAGTTTTCTTTGGGTCTCACGAGTTGGGACAGATGTAGTATCAGCAATGTCCAACAGATGGCAACAGTGTCTCAGTTATGCACTTGTATTAGCTGATGTTACTTGGACTTTTTTGAAGCCAGAGATTCTGGTAAATATTCACAGTTCTGAGGCTATTGACAACCATTGCCGCCAATGATTTATTCAGGCCTGAAATATCCATCCATTCAGTAAACATCAACACTCTCCTAGAGAGATGAATAAATCAAAGAAATTGCCACGAATATGCCATGGCAGACTGAGCAGCCGTACAAACATGTAGCTATCATCATCATCATCATCATCCTCATGATTATTATCACCATTATCATCATCACCATTATCATTGTCATTACAGAGCTGTTCATAGCAGCTGTCATGAACATCAGTTACCTAACTCATTCTCAGAGTTGGTAAACTTATGAGGTTCCCCGGGTCTCCACCGAACCGGGTGAACCCGCTTTTAGTTGTGGTGCACCTCACTGCTGGAACAATCTGCAGAGAACGTTTCAGCTGGTTGCTCTGGTGCCTCGAGGGCAGTTTAAAGTTTTGATTGAGTGATTGAAAAATGTGTTTGTTTTTCTTGATAGTGTTTTATTATGTTTGTGTGTGTGTATTATGTATTGTTGTAAACTGTGTGTATGCAGGGCTCCCTTGTAAAAGAGACCTTGGTCTCAATGGGACTCCCTGCTCAAATAATGGTTAAATAGGAGAGGGAGTCCTCCGGAAAATCTATAGTTTCCTCTAGGGTTGAGACGAATTCCTTTTCAGTTCCATAAATTGAATTGAATTCCAATTTGGTAATTGAATAAAATTGCATTTATTTTCAATGATTTTCAATAACTTTAAAACATCTGAGTAGCTGGGTATAAAATAAAAAGATCTGTAATTTGTAACTGAATTGGAGTTTCAAAACACTTTTGAAAACCATTGAGTGTTCAAAACACTTTTGAACACAAACTGAATTGATGGAATTGAAAATCATCAAGAGCCTTGAATGGTAGTTCATCTAGCTAAGATACTACCAAGTATCTAATGAATACAGTACAAGGTCAGTCCCATCAGCGATCACTTAGCTCCACCCTCCGCTCCACCCTCCGCTCCCCTCCTCTGCTCTGCTGCTGATTGTGTTACAGTGCCTATTCAAGACGCACTTGCATACGTATTCAAGTACGTATGCAAAAACAGATTATTTTAAATAGATTTAGATTCAGGTTATTTTGAAGAGATTTCTCATGAAGCTGTCAAGACAGTGATTGAACATGCAAATTGCAATTGGCACACTGTAAATGGCTTTGATTTAGTAATTAAAATGTTCAATTAAGCTCATTAAAGGACGGAAATTGCCTCTGAAATTATCGTGAATGACTGGGAGAAATGTGGTTGACTGTCTCTGACTCACTCTTCCGGACGATAGGGGGACTTTAGTTACTCGAAGGTGCCCCCCCTGGTGGGACTGACCTTGTACCTGGTCGTATCTTAGCTAGGTGAAACACGACCATTAAAGGCTCTGGATGATTGCATCACTCTCCTTCAAACAGGAAGCACTCTGCAGAGTTGAGCAACAGAAGAAGTCCACCGGAACAAACAACACACACCAAGAAAACAGGCTCTCTCTGCGTAATTACAACCACCTTGCACTAAGGAGCGCTATAGGAGATATTTCCAGCCTGCCGCAACAACTCCTCCTCCGGCTGGCTCAATCGGGATGATCAGTCAGGCTGGGGGATGTTGAATTATACTGGACTGTTCTTACTATATATAATGTTTCAGATGTTATTCTATTATTCTATTGTCAGTTTATTTTGTTATTGTTGTTTGTGATGTGACCTGCTGTAATGCCTTAATTAGCCCTCAGGGATCAATGAAGTATCTATCTATCTATCTATCTATCTATCTATCTATCTATCTATCTATCTATCTATCTACATATCTATCTATCTATCTATCTATCTATCTATCAAACCGCTTGCTCCTAAAAACACCTAGCTGACGAGGATCGAATGTGTTGATGCCCCCCCCCGACCCTCTTTCTAGAACCTCTTCATCATGAAAATAGCACCATCGCACGAACACTCATGTTCCAGCACACACACACACACACACACACACACACACACACACACACACACACACACACACATGCACACACACACACACACACACACCTCCACTGGGATGTTTTTCATCCTACAGCAGAGAGGAGGATAATGGGAAACATTAGTGTGAGCGGCTGATGCCAGACGACCCTCTCTCTCAGAGCACGGCAGACGAGGATGCCAGCTCCCCACGGCTCCCGTCAATTACGGCAGCACCTCCAGCGGTCCCGCCCTAATGAAGAGCCCTGAGCATAGTAGGGGAGGGGGCCAGGCAGGGATCGATCCCCCAGCATCGTGAGGGCACAGCTGGAGAGCCCACGCAGGAAAGCCTGGGGACTGACAGAGAGTTTCTCTTTAGGGCCCATATCCTGTAGGTGACCCTCGGGGTAATGTCACTCTATCTTTGTCTGTGTCCTCCTTCTTGACCTCTCTACTTCATTATGGTTACTTCCTACGTCACGTGTT